>NW_008708171.1:4895-59527 GCF_000327385.1 Lottia gigantea | reverse complement strand
CGGGCTCGACGAAAATATTGACTTACTGACGGACATCAGTGCGTCTCTGATGCATTCCTTTAGTTTAGCGAAATGGCTGAATTATACTGACTTAATCAATGCTGCATTTAATTTTTCGTTTTCTTTTGTAAATATTGGTGTTTCGTATTCTGTAAGGTAGCATCGACGAATGACGGATGAAATGTTTTCCCCTGTCTAGGGCTACCTCATACGTCACTCCGTCAGTGAGTTCGTCACTCCGTCAATGAGTTCGCCACTCCGTCAATGAGTTCGTCACTCCGTCAATGAGTTCGCCACTCCGTCAATGAGTTCGCCACTACGTCACTTGGATGATTGACGGACTGACGTCAATGACGGATTAAGCTAATGGCAATGAATGACGGAGCTACCGATTCATTGACGGAGTGACGGATGAATAAGGCGTGTATGTTTCAGGGCTACCTCATACGTCAGTGAGTTCATCATTCCGTCAATGAGTTCGTCACTCCGTCAGTGAGTTCGCCGCTACGTCAATGAGTTCGCCACTCCGTCACTTGGATGATTGACGGACTGACGCAAATGACGGATTAAGCCAATGGCAATGAATGACGGAGCTACCGATTCATTGACGGAGTGACGGATGAATAAGGCGTGTATGCTTCAGGGCTACCTCATACGTCAGTACGTCAGTGAGTTCGTCACTCCGTCAATGAGTTCGTCACTCCGTCAATGAGTTCGTCACTCCGTCAGTGAGTTCGCCACTCCGTCAATGAGTTCGCCACTCCGTCACTTGGATGATTGACGGACTGACGCAAATGACGGATTAAGCCAATGGCAATGAATGACGGAGCTTCCGATTCATTGACGGAGTGACGGATGAATAAGGCGTGTATGCTTCAGGGCTACCTCATACGTCAGTACGTCAGTGAGTTCGTCACTCCGTCAATGAGTTCGTCACTCCGTCAATGAGTTCGTCACTCCGTCAATGAGTTCGTCACTCCGTCAGTGAGTTCGCCACTACGTCAATGAGTTCGCCACTACGTCACTTGGATGATTGACGGACTGACGCAAATGACGGATTAAGCCAATGGCAATGAATAACGGAGCTACCGATTCATTGACGGAGTGACGGATGAATAAGGCGTGTATGTCTAGGGGCTACCTCATACGTCAGTACGTCAGTGAATTCGTCACTCCGTCAATGAGTTCGTCACTCCGTCAAAGAGTTCGCCACTCCGTCAATGAGTTCGCCACTCCGTCACTTGGATGATTGACGGACTGACGCCAATGACGGATAAAGCTAATGACGGACTGACGGGAATGATGGATCCATTGACACCAATGCCGGAGCGACGCATGAAGAAGCGCCCTACATAGAGCCCTGTAATTTTGTAAGGTAGCATCGACGAATGACGGATGAAATGTTTTCCCCTGTCTAGGGCTACCTCATACGTCACTCCGTCAGTGAGTTCGTCACTCCGTCAAAGAGTTCGTCACTCCGTCAATGAGTTCGCCACTCCGTCAATGAGTTTGCCACTCCGTCAATGAGTTCGCCACTCCGTCAATGAGTTCGCCACTCCGACAAGGAGTTCGCCACTCCGTCACTTGGATGATTGACGGACTGACGCCAATGACGGAGTGACGGAATCATTGACGGATGTATAAGGTGTGTATAAGCCCTGGATTATGTTATACGTAACTACGTCAATCCGTCACTGGGATGATTTGCGGACTGACGTCAATGACGGATTGAGCCAATAACGCATTAACGCAGTGATGGATGAATTAGCTGTGTATCAGCCCTGGACTACTTCATACGTCATTACGTCAATGAGTTCGCCACTGACGGACTGGCATATTCTTTCGTTTTATTTTAAGAAACGTTAGTATTCATCATTTTGTAAGGTAGCATCGACGTACGTCTTTCTAAAAATTTTATTTTGATTTCGTTTTGTGATTATAATTCATTAATATTACATTTTTTGTTCGATAGCATTGACGATCGACGTTATGACGGAATCACTGACGTGAGTGGCGAACTCATTGACGGAGTGACGAACTCACTGACGGAGTGACGGGTGAGGTAGAATTGATTGAGCTAAAAATTGAAAGCGTATTCAAGAAGGTCAATAATTTCTATAAAACATTTTTTGATTTTTTTATTTTCAAGAGGATTCATCCATTGGTTATAATAAACAATTTTACTATAAATTAAAAAGATTTCAAGAACAAGAGCAATATCTTATACTAAACTAGTTTCAATAGGGTTCATCCTCGGGTGATAACTAACACTCACACCAAGTTTCGTCAAAATCTGTCAATAATTGAACCTTCTGGAGTATTTACAAGCTAAATTGAAAGTGTTTTCAAGAACAAGGGCAATAACTCATACTAATTATTTTTCGATATTACCGATTTTCAATAGGGTTAATCCTTTCATAATTACCAACACCCACGCCAAGTTTAGTCAAAATCCACCAAGATTGCACCTTTTGTGGCTAGTGTTTACGGACATTTCAAGAACAAGGGCAATAACTTTATACTAAATATTATACTCACTATTTCTAGATAAGTATTTTCTATATATCGTCATCTTAACATTCAAACACAATTAATTCTGGACACACATGGCTCAAATTTCTACGGTGAGCTGTGAAGACTATTACTGATTGGCTTAACTAAAAAATTCCCGTTTCCGAGGCTAAAGTATGATTTGTCAAAAAGAATGGCCTACCTGTCCCTTTAACTGTAGAAAGAGCTAAAAAGCTAAAAGCATGTCGTCAAAATTTATAATATTAAGACAGTTTGCTTGTGTAAGTGGCCAAATTGTTGAACGAATAGACGATTTTCCATGTCTGCGTCACTGACAGAGAGAAACCGAGTTGAAAGGTCCGAAGGTATCTCGACCTATGCCGAGACTGAACCTTTGACCTTCGGGTTAGCGAGCAACCGTCAAACTCACCGAGCCACCGCGGCTACCGCCTTGAATGTAGAGGCACTGTGAAAGTAATGAGCACAAAAAATAGAAGAATCAACACCTGATTCAGTAAGCACAAGTCTATAGCAACGGTACAGTACTGGTTGTTACTGCCCTATATGTTTGAAGTGAAACAGGTCAGTTTGTATGCATAGAACAAATAGTCCCATTTGAGTAGTACAGTTTGTCAAGAGAATTAGCTTTAGCTTGTTTAGAAATCAGAAAATGAAACCTTACCATATTTGATAATTTCAAAGCTACTCAAGTGTGCACAAGCAGCTGTAGACAAGGCCACAAGAAAATGTTAAGAAAATGGAATTAATGGAGTTTTACGTCCTACTTTTCTGCACGATGTGGGCTAATGAAGACGGGACAAGGCCACGGCCACAAGAGACATATAGTCTTAAAGTTCAGCGACTCTAAAGTCCAAGACTACTGAGACATCCAAAGTAAAGCTGTGTCTAGGATTTTTAGGTACTTTGATATACAAACCCTTCACTAAATTGTATCGCCAAACAACTTTAGGGATTCTATAAGCATAGATTTGTACGTACTAATCACACTATATGATTTCGTATACAATACTACAATAATCTCAGTGTGGAATTAATGTGGAATTGCAAATGGAATTAATTTAATCTGTTGTTAATTACTTGTTATGATAAAATGATGGGTCCGAAATCTTCTAAGGTAGGCCTATTTCCCGATACAGTCATGGCGCTCAAAATTATTTATGCTGATGGGTGTTGTAACTGATTGTGGGGCAAAATTAGCAGATCTCTGTGTAATGATAAGAAAGAAATAAGATTATGAAGCAAGAGGAAACCAAATTTGAGAAACACAAAAAAGTGTTATTTAACAAGGCCTTTTCTTCTTTCAACAATATTTTAAAGGCAATAAACCAATATATGGTTATATATCTGGAATCAAATGTGCATTCTAGCAGGAATAAAGTTGGGATTATTGGAATCAGCCAAATTTTGCATGTTCAACACATTTCGATATATTTCCATTTCTGTATAAAATAGTTTCATTTCGCTATAAATGTGTATGTTCCGATTTGACGTATTGTAGGGGTAGGTAACTCACAGCTCCATATAACAAAGCGTTGCCTTGTTGAGAGTTAATTGTTAATACAATATAGAGTAGTAATGTGTAATATTTTAAAATGCGTGGCAGACCTTTCACTGAACAGTTATGATTCGAATTCGAACTCGGTCTACACTCATACTATCTTTTGTTTATCAAGTATATGTAATTTGAATCAATTCCTGTCATAGATTTTTGAGTTACCTCCCTTACTTAATCAAACGTACGTGGTACCGTACGCCTCATGGCGCAACTATCAGATTGATTCGAATGAAATTCTTCCAATACGTTAAATATATATCGGATCATACAAATTTCCAAATTTCAGAGCGTTGCCTTATTAAGAAATTGTTATTTAACGAAAATAGCAAAACTTATAATATAGAGTAGCCTACGTAATGTGTAATATATTAAAATGTGTAGCAGATAGTCCCAGCCGTTTTGAATAACTTCGGTCAAGTTTATTGTGGATTCAAAATAGTATATACAGTTTTTTATATAAATGATACTGTCCATAGAAAAATGTTTTTAACTTGTATGTTATTTCAATGAATTCCAATGCTAGGTATACAACAATGTACAATTAATTTGGATTATGCTTTTATTTCTGTATAGTTTATAACAATTATAATAGCCTATACAAGAATAATAAAATTAATATACAAAATATACAATAATATTAATCATAAACAATAAATACATGTATATTCACAGTTGTATATCAATAACAAATAATTCGAAAACATAAGATTAGCTTTAGATTGTAGATTTGTGCTTCATGTTCTCTGGTAATCTTTGGTATGACCTTATGGCTCTTCAGTTTGAAATTTGCAGAACCGAATATAATATTGAAATGAAGTTTACATATGATGGCATCCCCAAGAATAGAAATCACAGTTAAATTAAAATACGCACAATGCATTCAGTTTTCCCACTTAACATGGGCAATTTTAATGGGCTAATGTATTACTCATAGTGAAATTTAGATAATGTTTGATTAATTGGTCATTGAGTAATAACACATGTTAAAATATGCAGACATAGTAAGGCATGGGAAATCCTAACTGATACTGATTATATATAAAGACAGCTTGTCAGGCAAGGTAACATACTCCCACAAGCAGATGTCAGAAATGATATAATCTTTAAATTTTTCGTATCAATGATCATCCTATTAATAAAAATTTTCTTAATACATATCTTCATAACACATTAGTAATATCTCATCAATTTACTGTCTGTTATGCTGACATTTTCCACAAAATTCATTAGCAATAACCAAAATACATAATATCATAAAAACACTGTTCTCATGTCTTACATGTTAAAAGATAATTTTTAAGTTCAGGCAATACTTCAAATGCCAATGATCATCAAATTCAAACATAGAACGAAGTCTCATGAACGTACATATTAATCTTTCAAATTTCATCAAATATGACACCTTTTAATAGTCAACAACAATTCCTAAAAAAACAAAATATTGTCAAATTCAAACTAATTGTTCTGATTTTCGACAGGTTTCATTCCTGGGTGATAGCAAACATTTATACCAAGTTTTTTCAAAATCAGTCAATAATTGAACCTTCTAGAGTGTTTACAAGCTAAAGTTGAACGCATTTTCAAGAAAAAGGGCAATTACTCAAACTAAATATTCTTCGATTTTTCTGATTTTCGATAGGGTTTATTCTTGGGTTATAGGAAACACTCACACCAAGTTTCCTCAAAATCCGTCCAGAATTGCACCTTCTAGTGTGTTCAAGTATTTCAAGAACAAGGGAAATAACTTTCATGTGGCCATATAAAAAAGTCACCAAACGACAAATTACAACCATGTATTTCCAGCTTCAGTCAGCCGTGTTGGGCAATAGCACCTACTGCACATATCCTTGGACACCAAGCTTGCGTTTAAAATACTACTAACATGTATAACAATGATTTGGTGCATATTAAAAATTTATCACAGTTTTGTAAGCTCATCTTTCTCACTGATAATAATGCCATTTTCAAATCTCCCTGTTTCTGTTGAAACACTCTCAGTCTCTTCCTGATCTTCAACATGTGATTTGTCTTCTGCTAACTTACTTGAACTTTGACCCTCACTTTCACAATCTGATATTACAAGATCATCACCTGACTCAACAGGATCATCTGATTCGCTAACCACAATTTGAATATCTGAAACTTTGACACATGTAATTTCTGAGTGTCTAATGTCACAACTTTGAACAGTTTGTAATTTATTTTTTGGCACTATATTATCGAATGAACCTATGCTTGAAATGTCGTCCTCAGAAAATCGTAACATTTTTCCACCAAGCTGAAAGTTTGCATGTGTGTTAAGAGGCAGACTGTATTCGGAAACATTATCAATATTTTCTGAGCGCTGTTTCAAAGCTGTCTGAAATAAGTCTGTAGCACTTGAATTAAGATTTAGACAACTATCGCTATCAGAGAAACTTGCGTTATCAAATGAAATGTCACTGAGCGAATCGTTGGTCACTGTTAAGAGTTTCCGTTTTCCACGAATATGAGTAGGGATGTTTGAAAGCGAGACTGAGTTTCCCACCATACTATATCTATCCCAATCACTTGATATAGAACTCTGGGTACTTCTTGTGCTCAAACGTATTTCTTCTATTCTTTTCAAACCACCAGCTAAAATAAAGATAATTACAAAATAATGTCAACTCTAATTTGCTTTTTACAAATATCTTTGATTTTAAGAAGTAACAGTATTTTGTCACATTAATATTGACTGTAATTGTGACTTGTGATAATGGTGCAAAGTTATAGCCCAAAAAATAGGACCTTTTCCATAATAATTCGTAATAAACTGAAATTTACACCATTTTTTACCATTCATTGTCACCTACAATACTACAGCTAAAAATGTCTCTGTCATTGTCAAACGCTTTTATTATGAGCTCCAAGATGAATTCATATGAGTTTATACTAAACGTTTGGTCACTGCATATAAAAGAAATAAAAACTTTAGTAATGTATTGGTTCATGGCAGATTAGAACCCCTTTCATCATCTCCCTGAAACAATTGCATTGGAATTTGAGTTGAATATATTTTTTCTTGTAATTTCTCCAGAAGTAATAATCTATGAATAATTAGTAAAACATATTCTGTTGTGACCTAGGCCAGTGCTTCTATAGGAGAGTATCTTCTATAACACCTATAACCATTTTTACTTGATCCTACTAGAAAATATTAGAGCAAAGGTTTGGGTTCTGGTCTTCTAGTAAACTAGTCCTGCTGAGAGACATGAGATAGAGCTGTAAATTCATAACCCACCTTTCAATAATAGATTTTCTTTGACCTTCAGTTGTTGTAGCTCTTGTAGTTTGAAAGATAGAACTTGCTGAAAGAAATTATAGTCAACAATATTGATCATTGCTAGAGCAAATAGTTGGTACACTTTTGTAAAATAAATAATAGCACTTTCATCCATTTTGCTATACCAAAGGAAGTTTCGAGTTTCACACATATATCCCTTAACAAGATAATCTCTTGTAACAGAGCTTGAGGACAAATATTGTGTTTGCCATTTTCAATTGTTTAACTCTATGTACACTATTGTTAATAGGTTTAATTGAATAGTGGTTTGGCTATTTGTGTTTTTTTGTTTTCAATATTGGCATGCTTGCTTGGGCACATTGCCCAAAAAAATTTACTATTAAAGATCTCCTCCTACCTTTAATTTTATAAATTTTTCATAAAGTTCAACTTTTCGACAACAATCTTCAAATAACACAACAACTCTACAAAACATAATAATGGTCAATTCAGGTTTTAGCACAATCTGGACGAGGGGGATTAAATTGTAATGTAATGATTTCTTAAATGTTTCAGATGTCAAAGGAGGAATCTTCTTAAAAAAAACTCTATGACAGAACCAAATACCTCCAGGTTTGCAGAACAACCATGAAACAAATTTTAAGTCAAATAAGTAGGTGCAAAGTCCTCAACCACATTTGCTACTCATGTTTGTTTGATGTTAAAATATTTCTTTGCAACATTTATTTAATTATTTACAAAATGCAAAAAATATATTTTAATACATTCCATAAATACAGGATAGCAATGCAAAACAACAAAAAACTTTAAAAATTCACATACCTCATAGCATCTCCAGCTTGGCGTATTTTCTGAACAAGTTGTTTATGTGTGACTCCCTCTACTGGTTCACCATTAATAGATAAAAATATATCTCCTACAAAAAGAAAGATTTACATAGTGATGTGATGAAAGAAGTATTTTTTCAAACTTTCTTTTGGAACCCCATGAGGCTTACTTGAGACATTTGTACCATTCAACTACTTTTAAATATTGTTCATGAACATAACACAGTATGTTAACTCATATTTAATAGAGAAGTTGTAAACAAATCTTATGAAAATTAATCTTGCAAATTAAGCTTATGAAGTTTAAAAGCTTATAAAAATTGACTTAAAGAAGCCTCAGTATAGGGACATTCCACTTTTTTGTAGGTCGAATTTTTATTTTGCTCAAATTTATGATAACTATACACTAAAATCTAGAAAAAAGTGTCCCTTAACATATCTGCAAATTTTGACTAAAAAAATATTGCTGTTAAACGCCATAACTTTTTAAAAACATTGAGTAAAGTTTGTAAGTTCGTAATACGTTTTGTTTTGGTAGTTGGAAGAAAACTACTGTACGGGTTTAAGCAAACTAAACGCAAAATTGTGGTGAAATATGTCTTGTACTTATTTGGAAGGTTTTAACTAATAACATTGAGTTGTTACACCAAAACTAGGTCAAACTGCTAATCAACAATTACTACACTCTGTTCTTCATTATCCCTTAAACAAAATCAGTTTGATCAAGTAGATACATAAATGTTAATAGAAAATTAAGAAATGTTTTCAAGTATAATTTCAATGTGTTTGATAATGAAAATTTTCCGAACTGCCCTTTCAACAGGCATAAAGGACCTTGAAAGTTCTTTGGCACCTTATTATTTGGTAACAGAATAAGCTGAAACTAAGTAAACCAACATTACCTCTTTGTAAACCAGCAATCCATGCTGGTCCATTATACTCCACATAATCTACATAAGTCATAACTTCTATCTCATTGGTACGCTTATTTTTAACACCATACGTCTGAAATATATAGTTTCATTTTGAAAGTAGAGTCGGAATATGGTTTTGGAAATCTCATAAAACCTCCCTCATATGTTCTGGTTTTCATCTGTAAAGCAATTTTACAAACTGTATCTAAGTCACTGAATGCATTGATGTACACCATTTCATTTTCAGTCATAGGTCGAAATCTTACCTGAAGAGCAAAGCCCCAAGAATCATTTTTCTTGACCAAGCGAATTGTGCGTCTTTTTCTGTTATCATCAGGATCTGTTTTAATGGCCCGATCTTTCTCCAGATGTTCTAAATCATCTCCTACAGATCCTTTCAACATCAGAGGCTGCAAATATAAATACAAAATAACAGTGACCCAGCTTTATCAAAAAAAAACCACCCATATATGTTGTTTATAAGCTGATCTTTGGGTATATCTCTCGGCATTTATCTTTACCGAATGGTCTGTACCCATTTACAGCTGGGTCGTCTAGAGTAGTAAGGACCACACAAGGTCAAAATAACAAACAAATTCCAGCACTCTAACGAATGAAATACGGTCCGTCATTATTTTCTCAAAAATTGATTAATTGCCTAAATAAAACTTGATATATCTATATCTGCAGATAATTAATGATATAGTTCTCAGTAGAGTTAACAATTGTAACCAGCTATCTAGTTAAGAAATATCTGCATCATCAGAGATCAGAGATTTAAGTGACCATTGAATTCATTTCAGGAACTTTTGAGAGGCATATATAGACAGCAAAGTGTTTCATGCTTCTTATCTGGAAAAGAATTGAATCCGGAATTGCAAAGGAAGTCTCTGTAAGATCCATTTCTGAGCTGTTTGGATCTATGATGCCACTTCAGTAGGTAAGTAAGACTGTTTTCAAATAATTATAGTCACAATTTGCCTTCTAAATAAAGCTACAGATAGGTAAAATTGAGTTCTATCAGGTTTAGCATATATCTGAGGATGACAAATTCCTATCAAATTTTCTTCAAAACAATTTGCTTTTCACTATAACATAACATCAAGAAATCTATTCAAAATACACTTTTGATGTGAAATTTATGGTTCAGTTGACATTATATTCTTTATTTTGTTGTGAGTTGAATTATATGTGCACAAAGCTAATGAAATAATGTATTAACAAGCTGTTACTAGAGAGATAAGCAGAACAAAGGCAAAGTAAACATACAGTAATAGTTGTGATGCTGTGTGTTCGTTCGCTCTAAATATCATATTGATTGTAATATGTTGTTGATGTCATGCTCTATTCTATTCAGTCAATTTCAAAGTATTTATCCAAAAGGTGTACTGAGTTCAATTTTGGCTAAGCATTTCCCTTTTTCAGAACTACAAAGATTCTGCAATAATGCAATAATGTCAACTACAAGTCAAGACAGTCTTAATAGATGTTATGAACACCTTAAATACCAAATTAATTATTAAGATGACTATTTTCCTTTCAAATAAATGTTTTCATGCTGAAACTAAAAAAAATCACCTACAATAATATGGTTACACAATAGCTTATACTGCAAAAACATTTTATCTAACAAATTATCACAAAAAGGTCCTTTCTAGCAAACATTTCATATATATATAGTCATAGGATTTAAAAAAGTTATTATATAATACTTTAGAAATTCATCCTTACCCAATATGGTGAAACACCCAAATCACCCCAGAATTGTTCTACAGTGGCCTGAACTAATACGGAAATCATTTTAAAAAGATTTTTAAAAGATTTGCTTCATTTACCAGTAAGGCACTAGTTTAAAATTCTAGTACTAAAAGTCTACATGTTACAGCAAATTTCTCAATCACAGTACAACAGGAACTTATCTCACTTTTGATTGAATTACCAATTATCTACACATTAGGCACAACTAGGAAGTTCTAAATTTTTATCATGTCCTTCTAGTGGATGTAATAATGTAGATTAGGCCCTCAGTATCCAATCCATAAACTGAGGTCAAATACAGTGATAAAAAACATACGTAGGCATACTATATCTTATCAGATCAAGTCAAAAATGACAAGAACTTCACATTTAATATCCTGTACAAGCCTATTTCATTGCAAATTAAAGGTTAGATAAAGAAAGAACAAAACAACTTCAATACTTTCATTTAAAGTGATGTTCTCCCTTAATTTTTTTTAGCAGTAGTTTTAAAAGCCACTTCACACATTATGTGAATACACAATGAAGCTGTAAAAGAGGTTTTAGTTTTTTTCTTGAATATACCAAAAATATTCCATTTGGTTTCAGTTAGTTGCGTCCATAGCCAAAGTTGCAGAGTGATATCAGGTTTTCCTGCATACTCAAAACAAATACTTTCATTCAAATTTAGAGACAACATACCTTTAAAACAAAGAAAAAAAGACCTGAGTACATCCTCAAACTTAACAAAAGTGTAGGCTGTCATATTTCCTTATGAAAAAAGTCATAACAACATACAATAAAGACAATAGTCTAATCATATTGTTTTATCATTTTACACAAAATCTCTCAATATCATACTTCATTTCCTTAACTTCTAACAAAAGTCACTACAAAGGTAAGAAAACAATGACATTTTTTATTGTAATGGTATGCTTAATTGAGAGTTAAGAAGAATTTTTTTTAGTGTTGCACAAAATAAATCTGGGAATATATTTTTCCAATCATATAACATTTTCAGTAAATATGCATTTTGGACAAAAGCCCTTTGTTATGATGAACAAAATATATGCCAAGGACCTAAAGGACTTAAACCGTGACTTCCCTTTCAAGGAGTCCAAATGAATTATTAGTCATATTCATTTAAAAAAATAGTCCAATATATCAAGAAAAATGAAACCATCCTGTTCAAGATTTTCTCCTATCCTTTCCCTTAGTGTTTCATAACAAACCACCCTTATCACCAAAACACATTTTGGAAATGTACCACATTCTAGCCAGATATCATATCTTGATCAATATAGTTCCATCATAAATCACAAATCAGGATAGTAAAACAACTGAGATAAGTCGAGAGGGAAGTAGATCAGTTATCAGCTGATTATAACTGGTAAATTGGGGGTATTTTATGTCCGATTGGTAGTTAATCATTATAATTTACCTGTGTACCTGTAATCACATTATAGCTTCAGGTATAATATCATATATCATTAATTAAACATCATCCATATTTCATGTTATAATTACATCTATTATCAGTATCACATTATTTACATACATACTCCAGTCTGACTAATGAAAGGTGTGGTGGTTGAGAGATTGAGTAAAGACTAGACATTCCATCCCAGCAGAGATTTGGTCACCATTTGTTTGGATCTTTCTGTGACGAAGGATGCAGTGACAAACATGGATAAAAGACTTTGGTGTCAAGATCATATGTGTGTTAGACTGTTCGAAATCTCTAAAAGATATACATCCCAATCCCAGTCTCCTTGTTAATAAAAGATAGCTTGCCAGGCAAGGTAATATATGCCCACTGGCAGCTTTCATTTTAAATAAAAAAATTTAGCAGTACAGTTACATTCACCAGTATGAAATATTCAACCTTAATTTCAATAGGGATCATCCTTGGGTGATTATGAACACTCACATCAATTTTCGTCAAAATCCATCAAGAATTGTTCCTTCTAGAGTGTTTACGAGCTAAAAATTGAAAGCGTTTTCAAGAACAAGGGCAATAACTTATACCCTTTCGATTCTTCTAATTTTCAATAGGGTTCATCCTTGGGTGATTACGATCACTCATACCAAGTTTTGTCAAAATCCATCAAGAATTGTGTCTTGTAGAGCAATTGTGGACGGACGGACATGGGTGACAACAATATTCCCCCCCCCCCCCCCCCCATTTTATGTGGGCGTATAAAACGCACCACCCACACTATGCAGATTAAAAAGATGCCACAAGGAAATAAAAGAGTAAATTAGAAAATGAATGATATGAAAAAGCTTACTGTTTTCCTTTTAGGCTTAGGAAGTTTCTTCCACACTGAATTCATGATTCGAAAGTGAATTTCATTGAAAAATATATTTTGATATAGAAAATTTCATCCAGACACACATTTCAATTTTTGTTCTTCAAACACAAGTTATTAGCCAGAAAAGTGAAAAGTTGTTTATTGACATTTTTGAATTTGCTTTAAATGTTAATCCCCTTACATTTCAAGCATCTTAGCAACTGTACACAACCAACCAAGTATTCATTCTTCAGCCCCTTACACCAATCTACTTTAAAAGACAATGATGATTTATTTAAAAAATCAAAACTAGACCATTTTCTTAATTAATAGATTAAAAATATATGCTAATCCCTTAATCTCTTTATTTGTAATCCTATAATAAACCATTGACATTTTGCACAATTAAAACCAGTCAAATTATATGTAACAAGGAACAATAGTCCTAATCTGTCAAAATCCCTTTTTTTTCAAAATATAATACTAACATATAACATACATATAAAACAGACAACAGTATTACATTTTTGAAAATTTTAATTATTCTAAGTTACATCCACATCCAAAAAATGTCAATGGGAAAAATTGTTTGGAATTATATATTTGAATTATTTATCAAGATGAAAATTTGTCATTTGCTATCGTTAATATATCCATTCATTAAAAGAAAAGTGTAGGGATTCCTAGCTGAATTCCTAATGTCAGTTCTGATCATTGTAAACTTAATTTCTTTTTTTGAAAGTTGCAGGGATGTAAGTGTAAGTATGCAATTGCTTACACATGTATATTCCAATATGTTTTGATTGAAACAATTCATAGCAAATGTTTATGGCATATTTTACTTAATATATTTTTTGATCCAGTTGGTATTTAATAAATGTCTTAAAGTTTTAAGATGAAATCTGATTAAGAAATTAAAACATATTACAGACTTAAATGTCACATTGACCTATTATAACAGGAGACAAAATGTCTTGATATCAAGATCTATATCCTTTTACATACTTAAATTTTAAAAGGTTTAAAACAATAATAACCATTAAAGTAACTTGGTGCATGATATTTGACAGCTAGAAATATTCAATTACATGAATATCACCATCAATCTGAGTCAGAATATGGCTGGTTAAATATGTATATTTGGCATTATATCAAATAGGAAAACCAGTGTAAATTAAAGGGCACTCATGTTTTAAACATCAAGAAAGAAAACTTGCCAAAGAACAATTCCAGATGTTAAAGCATACATGACTATTTTCCCAGTGCAAGTCGGAGGGGCATCTTCACAATATCAAAAGCATTACAAACTTGGTCTAATACCTAGACATCATTATGAAGTTTTCTTGTACAGTATCACAAAATATCGATTGAGCCATTATAAAGCAAAACACCAAAACTAGGTCAAACTGCTTAATTAACAATTAGTTTTTAACTAATACTTTTAAAAAAATTCAGTTTCATCAAGTAGATACATGGATAATAATAGCATTCTTTAGAAATTGTTCACCTGTATATGAAATACAGTAGATAAAACTTAATAACCATAAAAAACATTATTTATGTCTTATATTTCTAAACATTCATATTTAATTTACCCCCCAGAATCTATATAACAAACAGAATATCAAAATATCTCAAAGTCTTTATAAACCAAATTTATGTCTTAAAGACAAGATATTGTGTCAAATTTTTATAGCAGGCCTACTACACTAAATGACCATTACTATTTGATATTATGATAAACCTGAAAGCTCTGAACCATAAATCTAAGTTAGTAGATCTATCTTGGTTCAGTCCACAAACAATACTAGTCCCATTAAGAACATAATGTGGTCAATTAAAGGACTAGTTAGATACTTGTATAGTATTTAATGTACTGGAAATATACTTAAAAATACTAATAAAACACAATTCTTGACACAAAAAACATCAAATGTGACCAGTTAATAATCAGTCATGCTTTGCTTTGGTTATTCATTCATCTAATTCATTTATTTCTTCTTCACTCAGGATATAATCATCAAAATATTTGCTTTATGATTTGATAGAGCTCCATTTCAGCTATCTGTAGCAAACACTTTGCCAGATTCAATTTTAAAGTACATTTAAATACAAAAGAGAATTTGTCTGTTACATGATGGGAAATATAAAGAAGAGAGAAACATTACCTGTAATAGGTAGTCCATCATAGAATATAATGAAAGGTAATAATATGATAGAATGAAACTGTTTTCATCATCATATCATTATACTTGGATAGAGGTAGTCTGAAACTCTAATGCAATTAAGACCTGTTGCTAAAATTCTCTCAAACAGTTTTTGTTTTTCTGACTCTACCTTAATGACATTTGTCAACATTTACAGCCAAGATCAAAGCAAGAGTCAAAAAGTTTAAGACAAGAAAAGAGCTCACAAAATTTCTAGCTTAATTCATTCAAACATAGAACATTTGAGCCTAAGAAAAAGATTTTGTTTAATGGTTTCAGTATAAAGTCACTACACAAGTGTCATCTTTGTTGAAGAAAATCAATTAAAATTAGACCAAACCATAGTACCTTTTTTTCATTAGCTTTTATTTTTAATAATAGATTGCCGAAATCAATTTATCGTTTCTCTTCAAAATACTTTCCTTTGTTTTCTTTGTTCAACATTCCATGGGCCAGATTATCTACAGTTTACAGAACAAATATTAAATTATTAACACACATTTTGTTTATTCAAATTGAAGAACTTAAGACTTTTAAGTCCTGTGCCTTTGCTTTCATAACTTTGTCATTAGTACAAAGTTACAACCTTTACTTCCTAACTGGAGTGGCTATATTTAAAATAGAAGCTCAAATAAAACTGAACCAAAGTTTGGGCCTCTGGAACCTTGAATTGTATCAAAGTGATGGTATTTAATGGTTAGGTACTTTCTTCTTGTAAATTTTTTTTTTGAATAATCCTCACACAAATGTGAACAGTTGCTTTACTTATGTAATGTGTTTATCATGTGAAGGTAGTTTCGGACTAGGATACTCTTATCTCCTATAGATAATTAATTATAATGCTTTACTTTCTTCTTACTAGATAACTTATCAATTACACTGATTATATATAGTCACATCCTATAAATATATTGGCTTCTATTTATGTTTCAGGGTAAAAATTAATTTCTATCATGAATTTTATATCATACTGTTCTACAGCTGATCAGCTCATGATGGCAGGGCAATGAAATGAAAATGAAATGAGTTTTACGGCCTACTTTTCTGCATCATGTCAGCCCCTCTTACCTGCATCACTGACAGCAGGAAACCGAGTTGAAAAATCCAAAGGTATTATCTCGACCTATGCAAGGATTGAACCCTGGACCTTCAGGTTAGCGATCAAGCGTCTAACTCACTGAGCCACCGCAGCTCCCCATGCAGGGCAATGTCATGCAGTAGTATACATTGATGAAGATTTTTGGAGAGTAGCATAAGCTACTCTTTTTCTATTTCATACTGCTGAGGCATCTTTAACGTAAAACAGGCGACCACATAAGCACCATGGTTTATTGACCCGTCTGGACAACATCATGCCAAGCCTCAAACTTACATCTTACGTACAAGTTAAATATCTAAGATAAAATAATCCTTCAAATATACCTCATCACAAATTTTACAATTAATATTATTATATCCACAACCCTGGGTAGATTTAAAATATTTTATATAGTATTTATTACAGTAATCTATAGAGACCTATTTCACTACATTATTTCTGTATTGACATAAAGAAGAAAAGAAGATCTGTAAATAAACTGATTGAGTCTATACGAATATTCATATCAATTTTCAAAACCTATAAATAACCACTTGAATTGAATAGTCAAGAAAGCATGCAAGAAACATTATATATGTGTGTATATTATATGTGTACTATTTAGAGCTATTTTAAAGATGAATTCCCACCCAATAAGAAAATCTGGCGATTTAGAAATAGAAATGATGTCAAATTCTGTTTATTCATATACGTTCGTGAAATTACAAAATAATCTTTTGAGTTTGCACATCTTGCTCACTTGCCTTAGTTGGGAGGCCCTGATGAGAATTTGTACCTTTTCATGTCAGCATGAAATAAGGCCTTGTCAGTAATTTCAAGGTCAAGTCTTACCTAACATGTTATCATTTTAGGCATCTTTATTTTCATAAGCTTCTCTTATTTCTTCTTAAACACAAAAACCTATCCAGAAGAAGTTTCATAAAAAAAAGAATTGTGTATTAGATTGTAGAATTCCATGTCGAAATATAAAGATATAGATATATTTTAAGATGGAAATAGTGACTTCCTTAAAAAACCCTTTCTTAGGTATGGTAGCCCGACCGGTTTTGTTCTTGAGTGAACTCTTCAGGGGCAGACAACCAATAACATGCCCTTGGCTTCATCCAATACTATACCCTCAGAAGATACCCTATGGATATTTCAAGCTAATAAACTGAGGGCTGACTCCACAAACAGAACTTGCTCAAACCAATGCCAGCTTCTACGCCACCAACCACGCTTCTCCCACAACACTCCAACTGGCCATTACTCTCGGCATCGGCCAGCTGTGGAATTTAATTAACAGCATATTCTCAAATAACTATTTATTATACACCAATCAATGCAGCATCATGAAAAACACTAATCCAAAAGCCATTTTCACTTATTTATTATTTATTACACAAATTATACAATATATATAAGAAATGAGGTAACCTTTGTATGTAACCTTATATGTCTAAAAAATGTCAGTATGATTTAATCATAATTAACAGCTTATACCCCTGGACAAAAAATCATGTCTTAAAGATACGGTACTGCTATAAGTTACTTTTATCTCCTTTTATATGGTTATACTAGTGTCTTTGGTGCCCCTCTGCCTGTTCAAATGAGATATACATTATAATTTAAAGCTTAACATTGACTCGGACTTGACTTGAGAATAGCCTCAGAGATATATTATTATCTGTATGCAGCTCCGTCATTAGGGTGAAGCAAGCGAGAATTAAGCCCAGCAAAACCTTCTCAGTTCAGCAGATTCATTTACAGTGCTAGGCTTTGTACAAAATAAAAAAAATATAGATTTTGATACATTTTTGGCTTTGGCCCACCTACTTTCTCTATTGTTATCAATTTACATTGTGACCCCCTATGGAAAATTTTGTGGCCCCTGCTCGGCCCTCAACTAGATTTCCTAGAAAGTTTTTCCTAGAAACTGTCTTGTAACAAATAGTTTTGCCAGAAATTTTTTGGGTGAGGTTTCCTTTAAAAATCAATGCAAAAATTGCAAAATTAGCAGTGTATAATCAAATTATAAATCTTATTTGAAAGTCTATACAGTAATTATTCATGTGTCATATTTCTATAACAATATGTGATATATCATATAGGCTACCTGGTTTATAGAACAACTTGACATAATTAGTTTCCACCATTCCTTATGCTTATGACAGGGTTCTTGTTTTATCAAATGAGAGAGATTTTACTGTCAATGTTTTAACACTCGCAATCTGTCTGCTTCTGTCCTTAAAGGTCATTGAAAACGCAGTTTGCCAGAGCAAGAAAATATTCAAGCATATCAAGGTCTATGGTGATGACAAGTGCCCTTTTATGGTTCCTCCATATTTTTCTATTCTAAACTTGACAATTACTCAAACAAAACTCTTTGATCATTTCTTTATCTATATTGACACAAATAACTACAAAATATCAAGAAGAAGACAATAGTCACAACTCAAAACAACTACATTGACCAGCCACACAGTACCAGCCACTGGCCTCTCTGAACGTTGACTTATCATTTACTTCATAGACTTTTTATGGCTGGCAACCGAGAAACGCCCCCATATGATGTTACAAAATACAGTTCAAAATGATACACTGTACATGAATTAACATTTTGACAGCTGAATAAAAAACAAAACGGCATAAGAATTTCTATTTATCTCGCAAAATCTATGTCTTAAGTCAGTAGAAAACAAAAAAAAGGTTATATTTGTTCTTTTAATGTTACGCAAATATGACAACATTTGCAGAGCGCTTTAATAAATTCAACGCATAAATAAATTCTCGCTGTTACTCACCTTCTTAGGAATAACGTCTGTCAGGCTCGAGGAGGATTTCCTTTCCCCTGACCACAGCATCTTATTTCATCGCTCAATTTTTAATAAATCCATTTTTAATAATAATTGCCGTGTTGCCTGTCGAGATTTTGACAGGTGTTGAACAGTCGTGTGTACCCGTCTTTACTCGGTCATGGATCGATGAACTTTCACCTTTGATGTCACCGCCGACCAAATGACTTTTGACTACCGAAGATTGCAGAAAGCGCCGACTAGTTGGAAATTAAAGACACGATCTAGCCTTTTTTCCTAGTATTTTCTTCTTCTTCTAGATGTGTCGTCTTCTGTGTCTGGACACTTCGTTCTTCTTCTGTCAAGTTCTTCTTTTATCCATTTTACAATAATAATAATAATAATAAATTTTTTTTTATTTAAGTGTCACCGTCCATATATACAGAGAATAACAACAATAAAATAATTACAGCATTATAAAATGGACGCCAGCCGGCTTCGACTTATGAGACACCTTAGAATTATATCATAAAACTACATTCAATGAGACAGGTAAAACACAAATATACAAGTAAAATAAACATTATGATAAATAAAAAGGCTCAGGGTATCACAGTCTGTTTTCTACGTTCAAACATTTTAAAAATACATGAGGCAAAATATGGTAAAATTCGTTCGTTTGTCATTAAAAAACACAATTTATTTACATTATTATAAAATAAAAAATCTGGATTAATAAAACAGGCTTCGGTACATAAAACTTTTCTTATATCAGTGTATAATTTACAGTTAAAAATAAAATGCTCCTCATTTTCAATTTCTCCATTATGACATAAAAGACACTTCCTTAAGCAGAGAGGTTCGGGAGGTCTAACAAATCTTCCAGTTTCAATTCTCAAAGGGAGTGAACCCGCTCTAAGTTTGGACAACACGCGTCTGTGAGCTCTATTTTTAATAATTTTGACATACGGTTCTGTTCCGAATTCAGTTTTGTACATGCGGTATGACCGGAGTTTGTTTCCATTAACATGTGTGCGGTCATTCCATACATCCCTTGACCACTGACCCACTTCCCTTTCCCATAGACTATCCCACACATCATCAATACATACAGTGTCACTTTACATCTGCTATGGATATAAAGCACTGAAAAGGGTCACTGATTGGTCTCACACATTATCATTTTTACGCATAAACAGCTAGGTCGCTTGCTTTTTACCAAAAGTACCGTATAGAAGAGGATTTGCATCCGAAATAGGCGTCGATAGCATAAAATAAGTTATAGTCTAATAAAGACCTGCTTTATATAGATATATATAGAAGGAAATAGCTTAAATGTTGTTTATAATATTTTCATCTACAATAAACTTGTTGGATGTGTTAATAGGGTCAATGCTGATCTGATATTTACACTTTAATTATACTTTAGTCTCAGAAATGGGAATTTTTAACAATCATTAGTAGTGTTCACAGCTCACCGCTCAAATTTGAGCCTTCAAATCCATGTCTGTCCAGAATTATCCGCATTTGAATGTTAAAATGACGGAACATGCTCGGTGATAATTATGTAGAAAAGACGTAATATGAAAATAGTGAGTAAAATTCCTATTTTGAGATATTCTTGAATTAATTATGCGATTTTCGTACATTTCTAGTACTCCTGAAGACTATTTACATATTTTCAAGACTAAAACCAACCCCCCAAAATACCACATCCGTCCCTTGAATGTTTTACAATGACATGAAGCTATATCATATATCATAGATAAGCGGAATGATCAATGTTGCAATACCTAATAGTATTTCAATTCAAATCAGAAAACAATGCGTTTTCCTGGAACAATGATCTCATTGAGAGATCTTTTATTTTTTATTGACAATTTGAAATCAACCTCCTTTAAATTGGCATTTGGCAATCATATTATTTTTCGGTAGTAAAAAGTCATATATAGTCGCTTATATCCATACAAAGTAAAACAATTTAAAACAATGTTGCAAATTGGTTTTCTTCAATAGATTTATTGAATGTAACGAATGTCAACTTGAAATTTATTGATTTTATTTATTAAAATGCAAATTTAAAGGGATGACGTTCCTACTTTTAGATTTTCTAAAATTTCGACAACAATTTCATAAGCGATGTTTCAACACATGGTTGTCAGAGTGAGGCTGGCCTCATCGCAAAATGGCAGGCTCACTGTCTAAAAATGATTCCAACATTACATTAGAAATTCGGACTAAATCTGTGGAGCAAACTTTAATTCCTTTGGTCAGCCAGGTAAGTGATTTATTTTAAAAATTCTGTGAAATTTTCACGAAAATTCATTCATGATTTCATATTTTAATTTTAATTCTTTATTTTAATCCATGATAATGATGTGGTAATGTTGCTCGGCGTTGACATTTTGGTTTTGCCATAGTGGTTACATGTTTATAATGTAATAATTTTTGTGGTGAAGGATACTTTTGCAGCAGTATTTTAATTTGAAAGTAAGATTTTCATAGTTTTTAATTTTATAAACAGTTTGCGTCAATTTTCTCCACCTACAATTCAGTTCATTGTTGTACCGAATGAACCTTTTTCATTGTTATTCTTTCATTATTGAAACATCCCTAGTTTAGATTTCTGTATGGTAGCATTGGCAATTGTCTTGATATATGCAGATCTTTACAAATATTTTTAACTACCTGCACATTTAATGTGTTATATAAGATAAAAAAAAGGACAGGTTTATTAAGTAATTTTAATATATGATACAAATATTTTGATTAATATTAAGATTAGGGGAATGCCTATTTAGTTGACATCCACTATGGGAGGAACTTGTAAAGGGGGGAAACCACTGTAAGCCATTTAGCCTAGGCATCTCCTAATTTTTGGCCATTAATGAAATGAGCAAACTGTTGGTCAAGATAACACATTTCTGGTAAATACCACAGTAAGTTGACACTTTGTAATAAGTGAGGTAGATTACATTAAATACAGGCCAGTTATCTGGGGCCATTATCTTCAATCATAGTGACTATAATAGTATATAGGTTGGTGATTGTAGTAGGTATAGATTTTATCAATCAGTCACAATACTTAACACATAAGTCAGATTTGAAAATGTGTTCTATTTGAAATGATTTTGAAGTGCGGCTATATACAAGAATGATTTGGATTGAAACCCTTTTTGTTTTTTACTATTTAAAACAATAGCCTATTATATATGGGTATACCAAAATATTCCCTTGATTTTGAATAAGTATGTGCTATGACTAAACTTCATTTTATAAGCCTGCTTTGATAGTGAAAAATTTATCAGTCAGTTATTTTAAGTCAAAAATTAGGGTATTTCATCCCTTAGTCTCTTTGATTGATAGTTGCAAATTAGTACAAGCTGTGATACTGTAAGTCACTAAAATAGGAAAAGAAATGTTGAAAGGCTCGTCAATATTCTGATCATTTTTGTCGCATCGATGTGTAAAATTCTTTCTCGAATTGAAATTGGTGAATTCTTAACCCTGTTGTTTATATGATATGTAACATTAGATAAGTTTGATAATTAGTCAAACACTACTTAAATATTAAGATTGCCTTAATTACTGGTAATATGAAGCACCAACCAATCTCGAGTACTGTATCAGGGTTTACAGAAAGTGTGCTAACTTTAAACTTACATAAACTTTGAAATAGTTTTGGCGTTAATTAATGGTTGGATTTTTTAAGTAAAAACTTTCAGATATGATAAGAGACATGACATATTTCTCTAAATTTTGGTGTAAATTTTTCACAATTTGGAGCGAAACAATTTTTTTTACCTAGAAAGAAAAACTGAAATGCCTCTTTAACGAAAAAGTATTCAATCCATAGTTTCTTAAATTTTCAGATTTTGTCTCTGGAATTCTCATCATTAAAAAAAGGTATTTACTAAGATTTCTTAGTGTCTTTATATTTATCAGGGTCACTTCAGGGACTAGTTCTATTTGCACCATTCAGTTCTTCTCTCTGATATTGTGACTCCAGGTTCATCAAGAAATAATGAAATAGTTTTTGTGGCAGTGATGCATTTATTTGATAAATCTTGGAAGATTCCAAAGTCACGATATTGTTGATTGGTTTGTCCATAAGAAAGGATCAGAAACAAGCAAAACACCATAAATCTAAATACCTCATTGTTTTTTGATTGAAATATACTGGTTTAAAAAGACTAATTATCTGTCAATAGGATTATCTGTAAATGGATTTTAATGGAAGAATTTGTATGACTTTGTTGCAAACATTTTATTGTTAATGGATTAGAAATTTCCTTTTGAAAATATAGGTCATATTTATGATAGATTGGAAGTAAATAACATTCAAACTTGGAAGAATAGACTGAAATATATTTACTAAGGAACTAATAAAACAGCTAAATTTTTGTAAAGTTCCATGATTTTGCTTGTGTTGGAAATTTGGTGATTTTACATCAACAAGTTTTTCTGATTTGGGGTTATTGACCTACCAATATGGATGATTTATTGCCAATGCTCTTGCACTGTAAAGGCAAAATTGGCCTCTGAATTTTCTTGTGGAGTAAATATATTGATCAGTTATTGGTTTAAGATATATGTAAACTGGATCTCTTCTTTATCCACAACTCTAGCTGTATCTCTATCATATTGACAGGTATCAATCAAGCATGATTTATTAATTGTTAATGGTACATGTATTATCAATTATTGTTTGTTGGTAAATCAATCAATTGTTTGATATAGATCATGTTTTCATATAATAATTATATAGTTGTTCTTTCAGGCATATAACCTGATAGGTCATTCCATATAACTATGCAATATGTAGGTCTCCAAAAATAGAGACACAAAGTCGAAGTCTTTAGGATCAGTTCTAAATTTTCATTGATACATGTTAAAGTGAAGAGTGCACCATATTAGGGGGTCGAGAATATATATAAATAGTCATAAATACGGAAAATTTGGAAAATAGGCAACTTCCATGAGGAAAATGCCATAACACTTATGCAGTGGACTGATGTTTTGCTCATGGAAGTTGACTATTTTCAAAAAAAAGACAAATGTGGTTTTTATCTAGTACTGATTTATTGATTTCCAGTAAAAAGTACATCGAGTCATAAGTAACAGTCCTTCGTTCAAAAACAACACAAAAGTAAAGCAGAAGTCTTTCACAAACTGATAAACAGCTTTGTTTACATTGTGCCTGTCGTGCCATCTTTTTTTTACATACATTGACACTATTTTTTCCCCATTGCCAATATTTTATTAATATTGACAGAACATCAAGGGCTTGTAGTATATGTATCAATGTCACTTCTTGTATCGTTTATTTGCATCAAGATCAAATATATACTATTTGCTTTAAATGGTAAGGCAGGGTATGTTATAACTGTTATTATTTGGTGGTCTTTTCTTGTACATAAGAACACAAAATATTGGTTGGGTAATCAGAATTGTGCAAGAAGAAGCTTGAAGTGCCCCTGCATAATATGCTTAAAAGCCTTTTTTTGAACTGCTACTTTTTGTATTGATCAATATTGCCATACAAAACTAATAATGATAGATTATATGAAAATAATTGCCATTTTGTAATTTCCCTTAGTAAAGCTGAAACTACAACTTGTTCTGGTTTAATGTTGTTGAAAATATTCATTCATTTATAGAGAAATACATACAGTGATTATTAGCTTCGCATGATATCTTTTATATTGTGAATGTCAATTATAATTATTATTGGTCTATGCTATTGTTTGCTGTCAGTGGTCTGTCATTAAACATGTTAGATTTAGATTATAACCACAATTTACTTTCAATCTGAATTAAATCTTGATAACCTCTATTGAAAATGGAATCATAATGCTGGTGCCAACAGTAGTGGATTAATTATTGATAATTAATTTCATATCATTGACCTTAATTAGAGGTGAACAAACCTGTTTTGAAAACTTCTTGTAATCTATTCTCACATCAATTAACTTTCAATCCTTCCATGACCAAACTAGTATTGTTCTGTTGATTGATAGACTGTGACCCATCTGAGTAGTACTCTGTTATATGGATGGACTGTGACTATTGCTCTGTTAGACTGTTATATTGGTGGACTGTGACCCATCCGAGTATTGCTCTGTTGTATTGATGGACTGTAATGTCCGTGTATCTGCAAGAAAATTAAGGAAAAAATTTTAAAAACCTCCATGGGACTATCAGTTTTCAATAAGCTACAATTGTCTCTTTCTAAAGGTATATCAACTAATAACATCTAAGAATATCTAAAATGTAAGAAACTCTTTGAAGACTCTCTTTTACCAACCAGCTTGTCTTTTAGAATTTTTTTCTAATTTCTATAGTGTAATTAGTACTAAATAGTCATCTACTCATGGAAATGTGGAACTATATTGCTGTTGCCCCAGTCCCTTGGTCCGTCCATTCACATTTCTTGTAGGCACAATAGAGACTACAGTTTTCATATAATCTTGATGATACTTGGTATGCATGTATTTGATATCTTGGTCAAGTTCGAAATTAGTAACAATTGGATGAACGGTTTTGGAGTAATTGTCCTTTACTAAATAAAAAAACGTGTTAAATTTGGCTTGTAGGTATTCAGTTTTTAACCCATCTTGATGAAACTTAGTTTGCATCTTTTTATTGATGAGATCTCAGTACAGATCTCAATCGAATGACCTGTTATGGAGTCATTGCCCTTTTTCATGAGACCTTGTTCATGAATTTGATTATAATATGGGATACTGTTTTTGAAGTTTTGCCTTGACATAAAAATATTTAAGATCTTTAATATTAAGTTATAAGATCATTTGAAAATTCATTATAAGGCCACTATCATTTCCGACAGCCGGTAGTGGGCATATGTTACCTTGCCTGGCAAGCTATCTTTAATCAAGTATTTATGACTTCATCATTCCATGCATACAACTTTTGTTTTGATATCGTCTTGTGTACTTTTTATCTCATCTCATTGAACCAGGATGGCTCAGTTAGCTTATAAACTATTGTTGTTGCTTGTACAATTCAAACTATATTTTTTGATCACAGTTTGTGATTCAACAAAAGATTTTTACAGGTTACTCAAAACTGGAGGATGAGCTCACTAGTAATTGCTATACAAAATGACAATCCAAAATTATGGATATTAAATAACCTGCAATTATTACTCTTTTTCATAAACAAATTTAGAAATAACTACAATGGAGACAGACTTTATGCTTGCCTGTGAATCATTGCCAAATTTATTTTTGTGAAGTGTATATTTGTTGTACATTGTTTTGCTATAAATACTGTTAAAACCAAAAGTATGGTTTATTAACCATAGCCTTCAGGCTTTCATTGAGTAATAGAGATAAAACCTACAGACAGATCATTATTTACCTTTACCAACCACTCCTAGCTACAGAAAACCTACTGCTGAACTGTCTGTGATCACTTTTACAGAAAATGTTCTTGAAAAAATTGAGTGAAATGAAGTTTTTTATTGGAACTGTTCCAAGAGTCATGCAGCTGTTATAATTCCAAGCTCAGCGTGTTGAATTCCTTCTTACATGATTAAATCGTTAATCGTTCCTGTCATTATTGGTGCAGATATATGCAGTATAATGTTTGACATGGACATAGTTTCATCATTTATCATGAAAATGCCTCAGTGAGTTAGATTCTGTCTTACTGACCTGAAAGTGTACAGTTGGATCTGGACTTAAAGCAAGAAATTGCCTGCAGATATATCTATATAGCATAAAATTGTGTTCTTCTATTTAATGTGATCTCTACCCCTATATGCTGATATTATAATGTACATCCTTTGCATATTTTCAAATGTAAAAATATGATAGAATGGTACTTTTTTGCATCAGAACAAATGTTTGCTGAGGAGAACTTAAGAATTGTGTGCTCTTTTATTGCCATGTGAATCAAAAATGAGCAAGATTCACCTCTATTTTACTAGTTGTTTTCATCAGTGGTTTAAATTGTTACCTGATGGTCGACACTGGTCTCTTGGTGGGAGGTGTTATTTATTATCAAAATATCTTAGCTCAACTGTATCAGAGGTACTATACCAGCTAGACCTGAAAAAGTTAAAAATGATGAAGTTAAAATGTGGGCTTACATTGATATTATATATATTATACATTATTTTGTCTTGAAAATAATGATACAAATTTGGAAAATATTTTCTATAAGTTTGAATATTTTGTAACAAATTTTTGAATCTAAAACTAAGAATTTGTATCACCTCAAATTGTTAAAATTCCTTGTAAGATGTTGAAGTATTTAATGTTATGAAACTCTTATTAGTCCACAAATAGGAGGCCACTAGCAGCTGGGTTGTATTTACTCAGAATAATCTCACCAAGTGTCTGATTTCTCATACAAAGCTTTGTTTAACGACTGCTAATGATACCATTCTGCTAGACTAGTGCCTTACTTTACTTAAGTATGGTAATCAGCAACAAAAACTAGAGCAATGTGGATATTTGGGTTAAACTATATTGAAATGATTGATGAATTGGTTTTGTATGTCTTTGTTGCCCTGGTGGCATTATTTTTTCATTTGCAATTTAACTTAAATGGAAGCTGCTCATGCAGTTTAAATATATTTTAGCTGCTCATGCACTTTAAATATTTTAGAATTAATTCTTTCCAATGATGGTAAGAGGTAATACACTGGGATATAAAAAAAGATACTCAAAAAGGTATTTGACAAGTGCCTGATCAATGCTTGAGAAGGTTTATCATGTCATATAAGGATAAAAATTATGATGTATACTATCATACATGTACCTTTGCCAGCACTTGCTAAACTTATCACCAAAACTTCTGACTTGATCTATATAAAATGAATTACTGTGTGATTATCACACTAAACTGAATATCTCTGATACTTGAGAAAAAGAACACATCTAAATTCGTAAGATATGTCATGGCCAGTGCTTGCAGAGTTTATCATCTCAATTTCTAACTGGATCTCTACATATAGAATTACTGTGTGGTTATCACATTATGATTTCATTAGTCTGATAACTGTGATATTGGAGCTAGAAAACACCTTGTAAATTATGATAACACTGATATCACAGTTTGGTGTTTACTTTTTAATAGACTTGATGTTATCCAAACGCATGTACAGGTCATGATTCCATTCGTTGATTGAGATATCATATATCATCATGATGCAGATAATCATAGTAGAGCTGAAGATAGGTAAAAAAAACATTTTGGCTATTTCTTACTTACTCAATAAATTAAAACGGGGATATCGATAATATTAGTTACCAGCCAAGTTCAACTCGATCCTGCAAATACTAAAACAGTGATATAAACAAAGTGATGAGCTTCACTATTTTGAGTTTTGTGATGGCATGTTTACTCTGCAAATGAATTTGTCAACTCTTCCACTCTTTCCAATAGTCTCTACACAGCTTATTTTTTTTATTTGGTTCATGGACATTTTAAATAGTCTTCTTGTATATTGGCTGCACTAAAGACTTGAGATATGAAACATATATTTTGTCATTTAGGAGACATTGATATCGGGAAGTGATTTATCTGAAAGAATGCAATTTGTATGAGTGCAGAAAAAGGATATAGAACTTTGATTCTCTGAAAGTAAAATAATTATAAGATATTAATGAAGCAGGTCTCTCTGTAAATTAAATAGATTATTAAAGATAATATAGATTTATAGGTGTATAAGCTGTTTGACGCTTGAGGTGTTTAATATGTTATAAATGGTGTTTGATGTTAATATATTTTATGTTTCTTATTAAATTAATGATGAACGATCAGTTTCATGTATAAATTGGGATATCCCTATGGTATGGGTTTTCTCTGAAGCTTTACTTTGTTTTGATTTTTGACTCTATTCTTTTATTTGTTTTTCGGATATTTTGATCAAATATAACTGAATTGAAACAACCAGTCAAATACTTTTGTCACTCAAAAAGTCTAGATACTCATGCATATAAGTGTTTGATATTTCTATGTCGGAATCTGTGGTTCATGTGATCCAGCAAGATTATGATGCCATAATTACAAATAATGCCATTGTATTTTCAAGCCAAAATCCTGTACAGACTGAATGACTAGTTGTTTATTTTATAAATCAAATTCAACCGGGACTGTAATTGTTCAGATGAGAACTGGGTTATCACAGAGCTAATTACTCAATAGATATACTGTGAAGTGTGTATATTTATATTGGAACTCTTTTCACTGGCTCTATTATATAATCAAGTCAAAGTAACCTATAGCTAAAGGCCTTGTTGACATTATGCTGTAAATGGGGAATACCTATTTATTGTTCTGTGAAAAATATTTGCAGAATCCTGTCATTAGACTGGACTATAAAACCAGGTCCCATACACAACAGGCTTTCTGCACAAAGGATTCCTGAAGTTAAAAATTAAAAAAGAGTAGGCCAAATTTCTCCCAGTGTACGCTGCATAACATTGCTTACCCTTACTAAACCAACTAATTACTCAATAGATATACTGTGGAGTGTGTATATTTATATTGGAACTCTTTTCACTGGCTCTATTATATAATCAAGTCAAAGTAACCTATAGCTAAAGGCCTTGTTGACATTATGCTGTAAATGGGGAATACCTATTTATTGTTCAGTGCAAAATATTTGCAGAATCCTGTCATTAGTTTGGACTATAAAACCTGGTCCCATACACTTACTAAACCAAATGTATGACTGACGGTTTTTGATCCACTGAATGTGAATGGTATGTTCACCCTGAATCTACAAACATAGTAATATTCATTTGTTATTTATAAGTTGTAGGAATTGTTTTCACCATTATCCCATTAGTATTGAATTATGAATTATGTCATCTCAACCTTGGTATATGTAACAACATGACATGAAACACATAAACCAACAACTCTTCACATAGTCATTAGTTTCTTACATCATTATTAAAGTAGTGTTTCCAGTTTCTTCATCATTGTGGTTAGAAGCCCTGTAACTGGCCATGGAACAAGAACTTTTATACATATAAAGTTGTTTATGAACATGCTCACTCTTTTGATACACCTGATGTCATTTTATACTTGATTTGTGAAATAAATTTTTCCTTTATTATTTGGTAATTTCTAGATCAACCTAATCTTAAGATTCAAATCAAGGGGTAATTATGTCTATTGGAATTATTTTGTTGCCCTGTGAATCTTAATTTGTGGTCTGGATAGCTAATTTGATAGGCATCTAGATTTCAGGCATCTAGATTTCAGGCCAATTGTGAATTTTATACACTCTCATTACGATGTGTACATTTTGTGGGCCTCACTTCGTTGCAGTTTCTCTAAAGGTTATTTTGTAAGAAAATGGTGTACATTTTCTTTAATACATGAGTTGTAAAAAATCTATGTTAAAGTTATAAATAGTTAATATAGTAAAACATAGTAGAGATAATTACTATGACAGACTAGAGAGTTGTTTCAGTAAAAACTACATTATCTTCAAGTAAGGAGAATTTGTGGAATCTTTTAGAACAATTTCTTTTATCTTAATTTAAACCTCATTAAGCCTTCAAACTTCATTCTAACTCATGGTATGCATGGTTAACTGTTTCATTTTTTTGACCAGAAAATAATTGCTTTATAGGAATATTGCAGGAATTACCAAGTCTACTGTTTTCTTGCTTTAGAGGTAAAATTTGTTATTTGATATAAGAATTGGAATTTGAACATCAAAATAGTACTGAAGACTTTGCAGTGAAATTATTTTAGTATATTTGAATATTGACAATGCAAAGTGAAACCACCATTCCAATTCAAGATTGATATACAGTAAAAACTGTATTAAGAGACCACGCAGGGGAAAATTCAAAAACGGTCTGTTAATGGAAGTGTTCTCTTATGAGAGAATTGAGTGATCTGAAACAATTTCATTTATTTCCTTTATTTCATTCTATGTATTAGAAATATACAAAATAACAATATAACATTATAGATATTATTTACATTTTTTTTAATTAGGAAATCTTGTATAGAAGTTTGTCAGTTACTTCTATTAATTTTTTTATTAACTGTTATATCTTTTAAATCCATAATTGTATGCAGCATCCCTAACTCTGAATTTTCCTCTGCATACCTTTTAACTCTATTGCAAAAAGTATCAATTTTAAAGCCTTGGCCTTAAACAATGGTCTATTTACTACGGCATTCCGGGCGCGACAATCTTTCAAAAACTCCCAAGTTAATTTGTTGATTTCTTCATTGCCGGTGAACCGCTTCACACGTTTCCGATCACTTTTCCTGGTTTTCGCCAAGTTGATGACCTTGACCCTTTCATTTAATGTTAAAACTTTACGTGTAGGCTTCGGCATTTTGAAAATGAATGGCTCTTGCTTAGCTGCCTTTTTATACGCCCACACGCAAGATGGGCGTATATTGTAATCACCCCGTCGGTCCTTTCACATTTGGCTCGTGCTCACTCTACATGCAACAATTCTTTATGGATTCTTTTGATTTTTATTTTGTATGTCAATGTTGTTATGGAGATGATCCCTATTGATTTTCGTGATGATCGGATAATTTTTCACCGAAATATCGTGTCTGACTTGACGTTTTTCTCTATTAGCTATATTGTGCAACTCGTGCTCACTCTACAGGCTACAATTTTTTACAGATTCTTTTGATTTTTATTTTGTGTGTCAATGTCATTATGAAGATGATCCCTATTGATTTTCGTGATGATCGGATAATTTTTCACCGAAATATCGTGTCTGACTTGACGTTTTTCTCTATTAGCTATATTGTGCAACTCGTGCTCACTCTACAGGCTACAATTTTTTACAGATTCTTTTGATTTTTATTTTGTGTGTCAATGTCATTATAAAGATGATCCCTATTAATTTTCATGATGATCGGATAATTTTTCAACGAAATATCGTGTCTGACTTGACGTTTTTCTCTATTTGAGTTATTGCCCTTGACTTTGTTAAAATGCATGGAAATAGTTTGTGAGCAGGATTGAAGCTACAGTTTTCAACCGATTCTGATGAAACTTGTTGTGATCATTGGAATTGATAAGATCTCGGACAAGTTCTAACTTGATGCATTTTTGATGTACGGTTTTCGAGTTATTGCCCTTGACTTTGTAAAAACGCGTCAAAATTTATTCATGAGCACAATAGAAGCTACAGTTTTCAACCGATTCTGATGAAACTTGGTGTGATCATTGATCACAGTTTTCAACCGATTCTGATGAAACTTGGTGTGATCATTGGAATTGATAAGATCTCAGACAAGTTCTAACAAGAGATATTTTTGATGAACATTTTTTAAGTTATTGCCCTTGACTTTGTAAACACGCGTCAAAAGTTGTTTTTTGCCCTTGATTAGAGCTGTGTGATTTAATTGTTTGTTGTATTTGGGTTATTGATATTGATTTTAAAAAATTTTGTGGAATTATTCAGCATAAATAATTTCTGTTTTATTATTTCTGACAGCTGCCAGTGGGCCATACGCAAGCTATCTTTATATACATAATAGACTGACATTAATCATTAACAAGCTATAAAATTAATCCTTAGACCGATTAGCGATAATCTCGATTAATCTCACCGATGTGTGAAGCAACGTGATGTTTAATCAAGGGAGTTAATAAGTGTCATGGTCGCTTAATTGACTCAATATGATTACACGGGAGTGTAAATACACGGTCGGTGGTCGCGTAATGAAGGTGGTCGCTTATCAGACGTTAATTACATTGAAAACTCGTAGGGGGGATTTTATTGTGGTCGCATATTGAAGGTGATTGCTTAATAAAGGTGGTCGCGTGAGCAGGATATACTGTACTACAATATATATATTGTTAAAAATGAAAGTAGTTTCTGCAGCTGGTTTGAGACTTACTGAGAATGGTAAAGTACAAAACACCACTCAAAAGCTTTTTAAAAACCTACCACGGAAGATTGTTTACAATTCATTAAGGTGTTTTAAAATTTCCCTGATTTGACTTTTATCCTTTTAAAAATGTCAATCTTTAAATTCATGGCCATTAATCTCTTGTTGAAATCCTGAAATGGCTTCTGTCTCGCAGGAATTGAATCAGAAGTGAGAAATTGGTTGATTAACTTGTGAGTTGTCAGGAGTTGGTTAAATTATCAGGAAATATTCCTTGATCAAAACGGAAATCGCTTCATCTTAATTTGGAAGATTTTTCTCAATCTTGACTTGATTTCCATCTTACAGAGTTTTAATTTCTTGCCCAGTTTGTCATGTCTTTAAAGGTGGGTTTCTACTGAAGTTAGTATATTTGCTCCTGTTAAATTTTATAATGGTGTATGATTGCCTTGTATGTATATCACAGACAATTTATAGCAATATTATTTTGATTGCCCGTCAGAGATATAGTTTCAGGAAAACTAGATTTTTGCCAACTAGTGCAAATACATTCAATCCATGTTCCAGGAATTGCAGATGCCAAATGGTAGAAGAGATGGTGCATGTTTCTTTAAATATCTAAATAGTTTGTAACAAGTCTTTGATTTCAATCTATTAAATTTGTTGAAGTTAGTAGTTTGATAAAAAGTCGATGGCATTTGAAATGTTTAATTCAATACCATGCTTACAGTTAATTGGAATTGAATGTTGAGAAGAGATTTTAGAAAAAAACCAGATGACCACAGTTGGTCATTAAATATTTCATTGATATAAAGCCGAAAGTTTTTCTGCTTTATATCCAAACAGATGCTGTTGTCAGCCAAATTTGCCTTTGCCACCCTATTTCAGCATTTTACAGTGGTGGACATCATAACCTTGCACTCTTCAAAATATTTGCAGTAGTTCCCTGGATGATGTACAATATCAATAATCCTAATCCCAAATACAACCTAATAAGACTACAAAAATGGTCATTATCTGTGCAATATACTAATTTACTAAAAAATCTTTCGAAAACAAATTCAAATTCAGTTGCCAGTTACAGTATACACTTTATAAAACATCCAACTGTGGCAAAATGTTGTTAATCTTAGTAATGATGATTTGTTGAGGTCAGTGGATGGTTTAATGAGGCTTAATAGACATGTCATTTGTCACTAGAAGTGGATAGTAATAATAGGTCTGTTTCAATCTTACTATACTACTTTAGAATTGTGTTTCTCCCTTCTTTTCAGATGTAAATTTCTTATTTCATCCCAGGCATATCTAACTATGACATAGGTCTCTTTTAGCTTTTTAGCATACATGGACTAAGGTCAAATATTTGTTCCTGAAAGGGACATCTTCACAATCTGTGTGATCCATTGAAATTTGGTCTTGAAAGAACATGGTTAGCTATTCAGTAATAGTGTTCACAGCTTACCATAGAAACTGTATCATAGCTATCTGCATTTAGAATGTGTGTAAAGTATTAAATGCTATATTGGAATAAATTGGTTATAAATTCTTTATTTGTCCTTGAATCCTAGGCATTGAATCATTTAATTGCTTTGATAGATTTTTTCTGGAACAAATTCATTTGTCTGAATCTATTTACTTTGGCTAAAAAAGTTTTTACTCATAAGAGTATGAGTATTAAGTTTTGCTTTGAGTTAAGATTTCAAATTGATAAGTGCATGCTATTTTTAGTTCTGTATTTCAATGTAATTATAAATAGATAAGTTGTCAATATTAATAAATGATATTATTTTTGGCAAGTCATAAATTGGATAACATTGTGTAAACAAGTGAAGTGTTTTTGGCATGAGCTAATTATAAACTTTGTTGATCATATTTCATCAGTATAATAATCACCCACAATAATTTACCATAGTTGATCACTGGGAGAAAAGTAAATTGGTATGGATAGCTCACAGATCACTATCACTAAAATAATGATGATGATCATGAATTGCTATGAATTCATAATTGTGATTATTGATCAGTCTCATACCCAGCCCTCAAGATTTGCAGGTCAAGGTATCAGACAGGATATTAAGGCATATGTTAATGATGTATTAACCAACAGGTGTTAGTAGCTATGTTATATTAATAGTAAATATTTCATTAGAATAGATTTTAATTACTATATACATCTGTTAAGACATTTGGTATTATTCATTTCTTATATTTCATCTTTATTGATTTGGGCCTTTACTATGAAATTTCACTTTCAGCCGTCTGTCCGTTCACATTTCTTGTAGGTACAATAGAGACCACAGTTTTTATGTGATCTTGATGAAACTTGGTACGTATTTATATATTGATGAGATCTTGGTCAAGTTCAAAATTGATAATAGTTGGATGAATGGTTTCAGAATTATTGTCCTAGGCTTAAAGGCACGATAGAGTCTACAGTTTTTATCTGATCTTGATGAAACATGGTATGCTTGTATATATTGATGAGATCTCGGTCAAATTCGAAATTTGTAACAATCTCAGAGTGAACGGTTCAGAGTTATTGCCCTTGACTTAGTAAAAGCGTCAAATTTAGCTTGTAGGCACGATAGAAACTACAGATTTGATCAAATCTTGGTAACTTGGTAATAATTTATATATTGATGAGATAACGGTTTATTTCGAAATTGGATATAATTGGATGAACAGTTTCAGAGTTATGTATCTATGAGACATTATTTGAAAATCATTATTTAATTATTTAGCCACTAAAAACTTTGTTATTATTTCTGACAACTGGTAGTGGGCATAATCTTATCTTGCCTGGCAAGCTATCTTTATATAAATTTCGATTACAAGCTTATCCCAATGCTGAAAATTGTGGTATCTGAAAGTTGTATATTTTGTTGATAAAGTTTACAAGAGAAAATACCAATGGCATTTCTGTAAAATAATTTTTCATTTATAAAGTCTTTATTGTAGTTTAAAATGGAGGCTCTTAAAAAGTTAACTTGATAAAATAACTTTCAAACATGGTTAATTATGGATAAGTATGGATAGAAACACTAACATTTCGCCTGTAAGCTGTGAATACTATTACTGTTTAGTTAAACTGAACAATTTCTGTTTTTGAGACCAAGGTGAGGCTTACTCCCAAAAATAAGGAACCTATGCATTTAAAGCTCATTAAGTTATTGTTGTAGTTTATTTATGAAAATTGATTGCTGCCAGTCTGTCTAGCAGAGTGTTTGTTTATACAACATGTACTCTACAATTCTAACATGTTTATCTTGTAGTATAGTAACACTCTCTGTTTATTTTTCAATAGTAATAGCACATTTTCCTTGTTTGTTTTCATTCTCAAAATCAGAAGATCAGTGAATGGCCACTATTATAATATATATATAAAATGAGACTGGCCTCATTTGTGTCATATCTGCTTTCAAGAAATCAAGTGGGTTTTGCTTTGTTTAAACAGAAAACTTTGGAAAGTTGGCCCTATTCTGACATTTCTAATTGATATCAATATGAATATCCCCACTTGGAGATAATAAACCTCCCTAATTTTGTACTGAAAAATGGATCAATTTTTCTTTTCCACTTCTGCTCATTCCCAAGGCAAACAATTTAAAGTTTTCCAGTCTCCTTTACAGAAGTGCTGCTAACTGGGGTAAGTCTCATCTGCCTGCCTTCTGTTGCTGATGAAAGAAATGTGTTTAGACTCTAGTTAACCTGTAACCTGTAAATATTTATCAGAAATAAACATGACTAAGGTGTTTATGTTCGAACACCAAACGTTTTTCACCACCTATAGAAATTTACACCTGATTTACATCTTAATCTACCTGACTGCGGAATGATTCTACTGGACATTGACAGATATCAAATTGTCTTTGAAACTTTTTGTTAACATTAACATGGCTAACTGATCACTTTGAGCTCAACTGGGACATGATTGGCTTATACACTCTGTAACTGATTATTTTAAGTCAGGGTCTAGTTTTACGTCTCTTGACATTTCAAACATAAGTATACACATGTGAACCAAAAATTCTATAGCCATTAGGAAGTACATATTACTTCTCCAGAATTTTCTCAATGACAAGACAAATTTCCATTACAATTACAATTGGAAATTTGAAGTCTGTAATTCACGATTGAATAAATAAAGAGCAATGATATAAGACACAATGAGAATTTTCATCTATTAAGAAAATAAAAATAATTACTTTTGTCTGCCAGAAATTATATAAGGACTGTTTTATCTTGGTTAGAGTGAAGTTAGTTAATGATTTGTTTATGTTGAGTGATCAAAATGGAGTAAGTCTTTAGTCTTGACAAGGATAAAGTTGTTTGATTATTTTGTGGATGTAAGTAATGTCATGTTATAATGCAGATATTTGTTTAGGCTGTCTTCTTGTCTGGAAGCAGGACGAGCAACGAAGTTAAGATATTTTGTGGCCTTACGTTAAATGTCTTGAGAATAAAACTACATTCAATCAATCATTGTCTTTCTTCCTTCATTTCTAGAGATCACCAAATCCGGAAAACATTTAATGGCTATGTCTTCTCTTCTTCTTTCAGTTGGTTATCACTGCAGTTTTTTCTTCAAATTTTTAAGGATCTGTTATTTGGTTTTCTAAGGAATCAATATAGATCTTATCAGGTGTTCCTATTGCTTTTAAGAATACTAAGCATTACCTATTTTTGAAGATGGTCCACGGTTCTTGAATCACTTTATGATGGATTAACTTAAAAAAACAGGCTAGTTAAGTAGTCTGCACAAATATGCATTCCATAGAAACTATCTATATAGTCAGACACATTGCACTGGACACCTTACCTTGTTTACTCACGTCTTTATGTTATATCTCCTTGTTGTATGGGTATTATCAACAATCAATGTGGTCATCCTGTGCTTAAGCTGCCTTCTTTTATTGACCTCATTGATTTTTGTGATAATCTGCTTTTGATAAGATTATCATATAAAAGGATAAAGAATCATTAATCATTAATCCTGCAGGACCCGACAACATAGTTGGTACTCCAACTCATTGTTTCTTATCAAGTCAGCTAAGGCAGAGTGAGCTTACTCTTTTCAGAATTTAGAAATTTCTTCCGATAACCCAACCGAACAAGTTGACATGTATTGAAAGAATTGAAAAACAATAAAGACCTTCTTGCTTTTCTTATGTGCATGAAATCATTAGTGTTTGTTTCAAAAGGAACAGTTGTCATTTACAATATTCCTGGTTCTGACAGCCAAAGATTACCATACTCTGAATAAATCAAGTGAATATTATTCAGAATTATATCCCAGGACAAAAATTGATTTTTTTTCTGATTGACTTATTTTCTAGTAGAATATGATTATTATGGTCTAAGGACATCATGACATTATAGGAGAGAGTAAAGAGATGACTCTGATGAAACACCTTGGTACTAGCTTGGATTCTATATTCAAAATCTACTCTTTCACCTTTTCTCCTTAAGTTAGCAATCTGGTAGTCAATTAAACCATGTACAATGAGGGAATTGACCAGGACAGTTGTATTCGTATTGTCTGTCTGTTTAATATGTGTAGCAATTGTGGGACCTGTGGTTTTATTTTCCCAACAGATAGTGAAGTAGACCATTTTTGCCTATTACTGTTATGATATCTGAGAAATATGAGTAACTGTTAACGATAGTCAAATCAACATTCTGTTATTAATATTAAGACACCAACCTTTGCAGAACTGTTAAAGTCAAATTTTTAACTTTGCTTATTTCAATGCTCCAATCAGACTGTCAAAAACAGCCAAATTATCTATCTTGAAAGAGTGCATGGACCTTGCATTAACCACTTTACTGTTGTGTTAACCTTGTGTTAATTTGAATTGACTCTGGGTATGTTGATAGTGAAACTGATGACTGTACTCTGTATTATTCAATACTGGCAGCTTAAGGGTTAATTCTATGACAATGATTCATTCTTTGGTGCCAGTGGAATTGTCTCGTATCTCTGATTCTCAGTCTGCAAGCCGACTTTCCACCTTACTGATTGAGTTCAATCGGTGATTCATTGTTTATGTATCTGGTGTTATGAATTTTGGATATGGTTTTAGGAAGGCCAAGATCACTGGTGATTTTCTTTTTTGAATTTTGCAGATCTAGGAAAATATTTGTTGCAATGACAAAAGCTTTGAAAGAGTTGCTTTATACCTTGAAAATTTATACATTTGGGATTAGGTCATTCTTAATGAATGTTTGAATGAAACAGCTTGTATTTTTTGCTTGTTGCTTGGTTGTATTTATGTAATGTAAGATTCCTGTAATAGTCTCAGTTGTTTATCTTAGATTGATTTAGTTATGTCTTACCAGAAGTTTTATAAACTTTGATGGCATACCAATTGTAACAAACTAGAAAATTGCCAGAGCAGATCAGATTGTCTACTGATATGATTTAATCTTTGAAGCTTTTCATTAATTATGTTCAAGGATGATTTTTATTACTCTGCAAGATTTTATTATTGATTATATTTTGTCTGAAATTATTACAACCAACTTTCTTTCAACAGTTTAATTAGATTTGGCTTATATTTTTTCAGATCACCACCTTAGTGAATCATAAAGACAAGACGAAAGTAAGTGAGAAGTCACAGCGAGCCTTAGTTAAAGTTGGACAGTTAGTGAATATAGCTGTAGAAAGATTTGTAGTAGTAGGAGAGTCAATAGCTGATGAAAATGTGGAAATACGAGATGACATGCTGGATGCTTGCCTTGAAGCTAAAATGGCAGGTAAGTATGAAAATAGTGTACAAATTAAGATTTGTGTCTATTTAATCAGTATATGTTGCTAGGACCACAAAGAATAACACTTTCCAAAATGAAGTTCTGGTATCTGGATCATTTCATCTGTAGTTGAAGAAAAATGACATGGAAAAAAAAAAGGAATATGTTGAAAATGTAGATTTTGCTAAAAATAACTTCCATGGTAATATTTTGGTGGTTTAAGTTAACAACATGATATAAATGTTTTTTTTATTTGTTTGTAGGATGTAACATAGAGAGTGCCACCAGATTAGATCACCCTATTCAGAATGGTATGGATGCTTTAGCTAAACATTTAGCAGACAAGTCAGCTATGATACGTTCTGCTCGCCAATTATTGTCAGCCATTACTAAAGTATTATTGTTAGCTGATAGAATTGTAGTCAAACAGTTGTTACAAGCTAAAGATAAGGTATAATGCATGCTCCTTTATTTTCCCTACCATACCTTTTAAGACTTATTTTTCACCAAGTATCATACAGGAAAAGTCACTAACCAAAAGCATTTTTAATTTAGAAGAGAGTTGTTTTGTATTTTCATATCATTTTTGTGAACAAACTACAAAATATATCAAATTTACATTTTTAATGTGACAAAAAAAATCTACAAAGTAATTGCATGTTTTTATTTATTTCTATCTATTTAGGTACTACAAAGTTTATTAGTGGTAGAGTCAGTCAATAGCTTTACAGAGTTTGTTAAATCATTCAGTCAGTTTGGTACCGACATGGTTCAACTGGCACATCTCTCTGGTGATCGACAAAATGTAAGTATCTGTTAACTGCTACACACAAATTTTGATAAGAAGAAAACACTTTAGAATTGAACAAAAGATTGTACTCTTGATTTGTGTGTCATTTGTGTGTGTATTATTTCAGTTTGAACCATTCCAAGTTTCTATACAATGTTCAAGATTTAAAAAAAAATAGGATATATAAATATATTTATATATAATGAACCCTATTAGATTATGGTATTATTAATTTTACATCAGGAATCTAATGTATTCCGATTCTAACTGATTTTATTATTGTCATGCAGCAGACATTAGACATGTATTTAACAATAATAATCTCATGTGTTTAATGTTTTTATTACAGGATTTAAAAAGTGAGAAACATCGTGCCCAGATGGGATCAGCTAGAGCCATTTTAGAAAAATCTACCATGATGTTATTAACAGCTTCTAAGGTAGGAAATATTTACTGCTGCTGTTAGATTGCTATATTTGTTTAGCTTCTTAGTCTGTGATTTTCTAAATATTAACCTCATATATATTCACAATTCTTTTATTTTAGACTTGCCTACGTCACCCTGATTGTCAAGCAGCCAGACGGAATCGGGATGGTGTTTTTATACAAATGAAAAGAGCTTTAGACTTATTACAACATATAGTAACTGACGGTACAGGTTTTTTCATGAATGGAAACTCCTCTCCTACAGCTAATGGTGATTCTGGTATTGCTTTAAACACTTCTCAACCTACTGCCAGTCGTGCTTTTAAAGATTTTGAGGTTAGTACAAGATAAATATTGTACGTGATTTTATATGACAATTAGTTTGCCCCTAATCCCTTTAAAGATGGGTTTCCTCAATTTTTAGTGTCAAATTAAGCAAACTATTAGTTTGGTTTCTAATAAATTATCATGTATTCTTAATCATATCATTTTGTTCTTATTGCATAATATAATTAAGTGTTTTAACTAATCATAAATGTATGTACAGTCTGGATAAACAAAAAAAAACCTTTTTGGACCTTTCTTGATCGGTCACCCATTGGAATTCTGCTGGTAATTCTCCTCTAATTTAGCTAATTATGAATTAATTATGGACATGTAGACAAACTTCCAAGTCATTAGAATACCTCTAATTTCTATTCATATCAGTAATAGCATTTTCAATTCATAAATGAAAATAAGGGAACCCATCTTTAATTTAGTTCAGCAAATCTGTTGATTAGGTGTGGACTCACATCTACAGTGAAGGGACATTCTAAAATGGTTATAAACTATACCATTTCCTTGATTCCAATTTTTATGGTAATTGCATTTAGAAATACAATGAATGAAGAAAGACCTGAATTTGACAATGACCTGGCAGTATCTGAGTGGTGAACATATGCTAACACATAATATGTGTATATGGCATGGGAGTGTAAGATGGAATACTACTGTTGCAAAGTGAACTGACTGAAAAGAAGCAAAACTTGTTTTGATGCACCAATGGAAATCTGTTTTGTAGGATCAAGTAGAGTTAACAAGGATCACGCTAATTGGACCAGCAACAGAAGAGAAGCTCCAGGCTGGAATTGATGCAGTGGTAGAAGGTGTCCAAGACTTCACAGATTCTCCCTATACCTCACATGATAACAGAGAGAAAATAGTCACCTTAACCGACAGTCTACGCAATCAACTCAAAGCTTTATTAAAAACTGGCCATAATATGGTAAGAATATTTTACAAGCTCAATTTTTACTCTGCTGTCAGCGGAATATCCCAACAAAATTTCAGGAAAGAAATGTATAAATGTATAAAGCTCATTTGTATTGAAGAATATTGTTGAAAATATTCTATTGTATTTTGAATTTCTCCCAAAACAAAGTCTAAAATGCAGTGATTGCCTAATTATCTTATTTTGAACTTAAAGATGAAGATTTGTATGTTTACAATCAAATAGAAAATCAGTATTGACATAAGATAAGTTGACTAAAGTTTAAGGGTGGCTGTAATGTCAATAGTAAGATTATTTGATACTGGTAAACAGTGGCACGAGGCTCATGACACTGTCACCTAAACATGACACGTACATCAGACATTTGAAACAAATAAAACAAAATTATATACTCTTGTTTTGTTGATAATCTTTTAGTTAAAGTGATAGTCCCAGAAAGTAAAAATATTAACTAAAGTAATTTATCTGTACTAAAATCTGTTATTGAGTCTGGCCTTCAGCGGTTGCTCTAACAGTTGAATAACTGTGTGATAAATTCCAGACCAGCCTATGAAGCAGCTGTTGCCAAAGGATAAAATTTAAAGAATCGAAGAATGGACATAAAATTTTCAAACTTGGTCAACATATTCATTAGTTGGACTTGCCAGGTGCCATGACTAAAGAATAGAACCTCTATATTAGACGATATATCCATTAAACTAGATAATTATTGAAACATGCTTCTAAGCATTATTTTAACATTTTATTACTATCTTGATATAGAATATTGTGTCTTCAACCTTCAACAGCCCTCTCATAAAGCTCACAAGGCTATTATCATTAATAGAGTGTGGGCTTTCTAGAACTACTAGGACTAATTCATACAATTAGAATATTTACCTTTTTATCTTTATAATGAATTTGTAATGATTATGTTGTAGAGTCCAAAAGGAAGTCAGTCATGTACACCAGAATTAGAAACAGCAATATTAAAAACAATAGAATCCTCTAAAACTCTCAGAAAACAGGTTGGTATTGGCACCACATACTTTGTATCTTTGAATATTTCTGGTTTAGCACCTGTAATAAAATTTGACCTATTTGTCTGTGCACTTGCCCAATTTATTGGAATAAGATTAAGTCTCAGATTGGATCTAAGAAGATGTTATTCAGGTGTTTCAACCTATTTCCTTCTTCCTGAAATTCTAACATTGAAAATGTGTCTAATTGTGTTTAAATGCAAAGAAAAATTATTATTCAGTTAAAAGCAAATCCAGATACAAACTATCATTTTAGGAAAAATGTGCAATGGTCAATGTTATAGATATGCCGAAAATTATTTAAATAAAAAATAGTGTACATTGTAATATTTCTTAACAGAAGATAAATATTATACATAAATACTCTATATTTTAGTTGTTAGATACAGCAATGGAACAAGCATCAGACCTTTTTAAAATGAATGAAGATCATGAATTATTACGTGGATTACAGAGAGCTGGTATTAATGGTGAGGTGGAGTATGTTGATGAGTTAACTATTAAATTTGATGAACATCAGGAGCAGATAGAGGAGGTAAGAAATTTTTAATCATCAGAATTGAAACAAATGATTTGTTGTTTTCATGTACTTTGATGTTGGATTATCAATGTCTGATTATACAGAATATTTCGTCTTATTTGTGTGGGAATATGAATATACAGTGTGTCGTAGTACTCAGAGGTTTTTTACTGACTTAAGAAGGAAGTCAATCTGGACTAAAAAGAAAGATCTCAGATTGATGCAATACTCAGATGCCAGAATTCATAGAGTATGCATACTGTAATATATTCTCATGTGAGATCAGTGCACCAACAATCAATGTATAGCTTAATATAAATATATCATGAAATCGAATCTCAACCAATCTTGATTAACGCTGAGGCCATTGAAGACAAATTGAAATGGGGTTAATTTTGGGCTTGCTCAAATGCTTAAAACATTGTGCCCTGACACTGTCTCCCCAGTGAAAATGACAGTGAAATTTCAATGAAATTTTATTAAAATTTTACTGAAATATCAGTGATTAGGGTGATGGAAGAGTAACAAGTTACTATTCAATATAAGGCACTGGCACAGGGTTAAAGTTATGTTTACAATAATTGTGATGCTAATATGCAATGAACTAAATCAAAGATGATCATAACGGTTATCCTATAAATCTTCTTTGACCTAACAAAGAAATTCATAATACTTGTAAACTACATTTACGGAAATAACATTATTGGGACAATTGTCTGTGGAAAATACAGAATCATAAAAACTCTGACTGCTTCAAATTTCTGGAATGATGAAGAAAAGCGATTAATGGCTGCAGGTATATAAAGTAAATTGTTTTAGACTATTATATACTATAAAGTACAAAGACAGTTAATAAAATGAGAATATTTAATTCTGTTAGATCACTCTACATCATCGGTGGGGTCAAGTCGACCACGAACAACTATATCATGTAGGATTTTATTTTTCGAATAAACTATGACTAATTTTTTCAGTGAAATTTATCAAAATATCACAGAAATTTCACCCCAAATCCCCAGAAATTTCTCCCCAAAACCCCTGAAATCTTGTCATATTTTGAGCAAATTTTTCACGAAAATTTAGTGACATCTCAATTCACATCAAAATTTCATTAATTGAAATGTGAAATATGATGCAATGTGACATATGGCAGTGGAATTTCCATTAAACTTAGCATTGTGCTGTAGAAACAATATAATAAACAATTTTCCTTTCTATTGATTCTTAATATTCTTATTCTTCTTTTGTCGTGTTTATTTTGTCTGCAGTCAAAATCTTGTGTTGCCTCTGCTAGTAAAATTTTCTGCTTAATTTCAAGGTCTTTGATTTATTTAGCATACAAAATGGAATCATCTTATCAATCATTTATTTTGATTCCTACAGAAAATAAGGAACTCTAGGAATGATATTTCAGATATATTCATTATTCGTTTACCCTCGAATAACCACTTTAATGTCGAAACAATCGATAACATTTTGAATTCACCATTGCTGACTAATACGTTTCAGGTGTGTAAGTTATTTCGACACATGGCTACAACAGAGCCACTAGTGATAACAGCAGAGCATAATGATACATTTATACATAGTATTGGTCCTTTGGTAAGTAAGAATTCTTTTAAGTCTTAATCTTCAAATTGTAAGGAAAATATGTCATATGTCCTGAATACATAATTGATTTGGCACCAGTCGTTTGAAGAGATAGGATTACGTTGTATCCACTTTCTAAAGGTTTTATTTTCTCTCAGCTTCAATTCTTTACTGAACATCTTACTTTATTCTGTATCGTTCATATTAATAAAAACATTTGATGACACGCTGCTTTTGTTTTGTTTACGTTCGCGAACATATTGTCATAATGAGTGGTTAAATTTGTTTGGCTGAGATTTCCTACAAAGATTCCAGGCCCAATTTTAATTGGACAATATTTATCTATGGATACGTAATTTTCCTCACTTGTATTACCATGACCCTGAGGAAGTGTGACGATTAGGGGTGTGGTTTGGACATGATGGCCCCCCTGTAGAAACACCATTAGTCTTTTGTACTGAAAAAATTTCTGAAAAAATGGTTTCAAATTCTTCTGATCTTAAATTTCAGACATTATATTCAGCACAGACATTAGCCCAGTATCCCAATAGTAAAATAGCTCGAGAGAATTTAGATGTTTTTGCCGATGCATGGGAATCCCAGATCAATGATCTCTCCATACTAGTCAAAGAAGTCAATGACGTCTGTTTGGGTAAAATGGATAAACTCGTCTATTTGTCACTACCAAGACCCGGGGTAAGCATAATTTCAACCAAATCTAGGGAGCAAATGAGTGGGCCTACATCACTAGTATAATAATTTCACAAGTTAATGCCAAGTTTTAGTAATAGTGTTCACAGCTCACCATGGAAATTTCAGCCTACAAATTCATGTTTGTCCAGAATTAATCACGTTTGAAAGTTAAAAAGACGAGTCGTCTTTTTTTGAGATCCTGCCATATATTGAAAAGACATATATAGAAATTGAAAAAAAAATTCCTAGTTTGAGATATTTTTGAAGGAACATCCAAATGTATCAATACTGCTATTATAATGCAATGTTCATATGTAAACATCATTTTTTTTGCTCTTGTTGAAAAATCTTTCTCTACAAATGTAGTTCCTTGTCTCATTGGTTTGAAAGAGGTTACTCTATTGGTTAAAGAATTTTGCATTTATTACAACTCTACTTAAGTTGACATATCACAAATGGAAATATTTTATATTTACAAAATTCAGCCTATTATCAGAATGTTCTCTAAGGGACATAAATTGTATATATACAAAAATATGTACTTTTTAAATCTGACTAAAATTTACATCTAATCAATTCCTAAACGATCTGTTCTATTTTAAAGATGGCATTCCAATTAACACAAATATTATCTGTCAAACTTGATTTGCATAAAAAAGGTCTCAGGCTATAGGTTTGGCATTATCTTAATGAATGCAGTACAAGTATATTTAAGTAAGTTATGACTGGTGGTATTGGTGAATGTGACCATAGAAAAGAAACAGTTCTTACCTAAGAGCTAATATCTGTTTTTGTAACAGTAGAATTTCATAGTGTATTTTATTTTATGTTTGCTTAATCTTAGGTATCGAGCTTAACATCTTCTGTAAGTTATAACCACAATATCAACATATTTTGTTGTTTGTCTATGTTAAAAGACAATACCATGCTTTTTTCTACATTTTTATAGCAGATCAGGAGATTGTTGTTTTTAAGATATTGTACAGTAATTAGAATGCTGATTGGTTAAAATTATTACAGTGTTGATAATGCCCCATCAGATTTCTTAGAGTTGCTAAGAATCAAAAGTTGTACACCTTTCTACAACCGACTCAAGACTTGTTTTCAGCTTACATAAAAGTAATTTTTTCTCCTGAAGGAACAAAGGATTTAATGAAATCTAGAATTTTTAGAATCATAATATTGAATTCTATGATTCCTGAAAGCCGACGGGAGCCGCAGTGGCTCAGTGAGCTAGACGCTTGCTCGCTAACCTGAAAGTCCAGGAATCAATCTCGGCATGGGTCAAGATGATCCCTTCGGATTTTTCATGAAAGGGAAAGGCATCAAGTTGTTTGGATGGGACAATAAACTGAGGCCCTGTGTACTACAGACTCCTTAAAATGGAAATCGAACAAGAGCAGGCTAATGCCACTGTCCTGGCAAAACTTCCATGGTGCAGAAAAGAAGGACGCAAGACTCCATTTCATTTCATTTTCCTGAAAGCTGATCTGTTATAAACATATAGATAAGGCTTGGCATTACCTTTTTTTTCTTTAAGTCATTTTCAAGCACTTCCATTTTATGAGTATACCACTATTTTTGTCATGTTTTTTTTTTATCTGATGAATCTATTGTATTTCTTTTAATTATCTGACACATTCAAATTTCATGTTTTCATTATATTTTGTATTGTACAATGTTTTAAGATTTGCACCATTTATTTGTTTTCTGAAAACTTATATAAACTTAAAATATAATAAATGTGAAATATCAGATGAGGGAAAGAAATGGAATGTTATATTCCTTCAACTCTTATTCATAAGCAGATACTTTGATAAAGTTTCTAAGAACATGCTATGCTCTTTGATTGTGTTAATTAAAATGACAATGCAATGATGGCATTAAGCATCCAGAATGTTAATATGATAGCAAAACAACTCCATTTGCTCTGTGGGTTCTCTGAAAGGTCCAGATGTCCTTAAGTATCAGCATGCTGTTTTATGAGAAACATCCACCACTTTTACTAAGATTGGATAGTGAATAGTGTGCTCGAGCTTCAAAAAGAGATTTTTCTTATTTCAGAAACATGGTACCACATCACGATCATTACGTCCAGCTAGATTGGATGCTGAGGTAATACAACTGGATTTATTGTGTTAGGAGTTGTTAATAATTTTTTATGAAATTTTTCCACTATATTTTGCTAAAAATATTGCTTGATATAAAAAAGTGTTGCAAAAAGAACTTTATAGAACTCGATATTTGATAAAATCAGAAACGAATCATAAGGAAAGGAAATTTGTGGGGAACTTAGCTGATGTTTTTGCTTAGCATTAATAAAATTCACCTTTTGATAGCCAATATTTTGTTTCATTTGAGATTGTATGATTTTCAGGAGCAAGCAAAGATTGCTAAATTAGGATTGGAAATGAAGTTAATAACATCAGAAATGGATGCAGAAACAGATAAATGGGAGGAACCAGATAATGAAATTGTCAAGAGAGCTAAAAATATGTCCAGTATGGCCTTCTCTATGTACCTCTTTACTCGTGGTGAGGGTGCGCTACGAACTACCCAAGACCTCTTCGTTCAAGCTGAATTTTTTGCTGAAGAGGGAAATAAACTTTATAAAACTGTCCGTGATTTTTCTCAGAGGGTAAGTTGGGTGGGGTTATTAAATGATATTCTGATTAATGTTGTTTTTTTGGGGTTTGTTTTTAGGACATTGGACATTTTTGCCATATTTCTGTTTACTTATCCCTTGTAAATTTGTGTTTTCAATTAATTTCAAATTCTAAATATCATCGAATGACAGAAAGTGGAGACACTGTATACTTATGACATCATGAAAATTATTTACCCTCAGGTTCCAGTGTGTCCTGTTAAAGAAGAATTATTAACGTATTTAGAACGCATTCCTGTCTGTTGTCAACAGATACTGTTTAATCTGAAATCATCCACATTTGGCAAAACACCAACTTTTAATAAGGTGAGTTTGGAAACTCCATGTTTTAGTTGAGACTCTATTATTGAAATCAATGTTTTATTTATAGCGCAGTTTACTGTATAATTGTGAATATAATGCGCACCTTTTCAAGAATTTATACATCTACTTTTAGTGTCTTGTGAATATCTTTTGTAGGAATATGTTCACAATATAATTGAGTTACAGGTCATGATTCTTTTATCACATTGATGCCACTTATTGTTGCTTTAAACAGAAAACACTTAACATTTTTGAAGTAAGTTGAATGTTAATGGTTTCAACTATCTGGAGGATGATACTAAATTACGCTGTTCTAATTTCCAAGATTATATGTGCGATTTATAACAGTGCATTTGAATTGAGAGTAAAACATCATTTTGCGTGTTCACATAAACCTTTGCCTTTTATTGAATAATTTCAATTCATTATAATTATGTCAGAAACATTCATTAACAAGATTATAATGTTCTCTATTAAAGTGACTTATAGGCCCAAGAGGCCTGGTGGTTATAAATAGTCTCCTTAATATTGATGTATTTAAATATTGTTAATTGTTGTACCACAAGTCACTGTAATAAACTGAATTTCTTTCTTAACATATTTTTTAGGTTGACAGCACTATCCAAGAAACTAAAAATTTAATGAACATTATAGCTAAAATAGTCACAACATGTTTTATCTGTGCAACTAAGGTAAGCACCAAATTAACAAAACTATATTGGAACCATACATATAAAAGGAATGAAACTCGCTTTGAGTAAGTCATTGATCTGCACCAAGTCTATACTGTGTACACTAAAGTGAATTTTATGCTTGTGTGCGTGACTACTTATTGAAAGAAGCTTTTAGTGTTCCTGACTGAGTGCATTGAAAATCCTTAGAACCTTATATAATAAATAGTTGTTAGAATGGAGTTCTGAAAGAATTTTCCCTATGTGTATAATATCCTCACATGTCCAATTAGATAAAAAGTAATCACAAGGTTTTCATTTTAATTTCAGTATAATATTGACTACAGATCATCTCCAAGTTCCTTATCACTGAGATACAGAAGTCCAGCTCAGTTTGATATGAGATCTAGTGGCTCAGATACAGATTCTGGTCTATCTCCACATTCTGATATCTACCGAAGTGCATCACTCAGTCGTAATATACATTGTTCATGACAAACTTCAACTGGGTCATCCAGGGTGCAGCAACTTTTTATAGATTTTATGCTAAATGTTTGGAATGTGGCAATTTTACGAAAAATTTCTTTTAGCTTAGACTTTTATGTTGAAGCCAACCAATCTGCTTGAAATACCTGTTCAAAATCATTATTTCTGAAAAAAGAGAATTGAGAATCAAGTGATTTAATTTAGTCAGAAAGACTTGTTGATTTGTAGGTTACAACACATGAAGTACTTAATAACCAAGATTAAACTGTTTGTAGAGAAACTAATATTTTAGCTTGCTCGAAATTTCAGCTGTTTGACTTGTTCCAACTGCCTAAACAAAGTTGACAAAAATTTTAGAAAAATATCTTATAGCTATAATAGCTATAAAATTAGAAGACGGACATAATATTCTATTTGTAGATGTCAGAATTTGGAGCAGATTTCTGTGTTTGACTTAGTTTTTTTAAGTAGATGTATTTATATTTAAAGTGCAGTATTTTTTTTTTTTTTGAGTTTTGATATTCATATTCGGAAGGTGCAATACCGTGTTTTAAATGGTTAGTGATTTGTTTTAATTCAGTCAGTTCACAGTGTTGTTGATTTTAAAACCTTGCTTGGAATGACTCTTGGAATTTTTCTGTCAGTATTGTTTCAAATACAAATAAACTTCAAAACTCCCTTTATATACAACTAGGCTTTTAACTTAAAAATGTAAAGACATGATTTTTTTTTTTATCTCAGACAGAAATTTAATTTGTAGGAGAGGGTAATCTAGTGAAATATTCTACATATTAAAGCAATTAATTTTTATGCAGTTTGACATGTGTGATTTATGTAATTCTTTTTAATGGGTTGAATATTTGACAAGTTTAAATGATAAAGTTATTCCCTCTAAAGCATATTGTCTGCAAAAAAAAAAAAACAGAGAATTTAAACCTTAATTAAAAGTATTTATGAATTGTTTCATGTTATTCATTTTGAACAGGCTTGCCCTAAAAATAGTGTTTGCATATTTTGTTGAGTAATACTCAATGAGTATATATTTATTGAATTATGATTTTGCCTTGTTTTATCATATTTCATATTTTTTATTCAACTATTTAGTTTATAGAGTAATGTTTTAGGCTATCTGTCTAGAATTGTTACCTTATTTAGGTCTAAAACATCTGCCTTTATTCCAACCTCTGATAAATATTTTGACAGTTGTTAGCTGGAATAGTTAAAAAAAAAGACCCTGTTAAATGGGGATTTTCCACACCTCCGAAGATAGGTATCAGAGCATATTACAGACAGACGATGTATCACACTTATCTGATTTGAAGCAATGACTCGGCTCAATATTTTAGAGGCCACAATTTACAAGTCACAATTTCTTTTAAAGTAACACTTTCGTGTTTCACAGAATTTTATTTTATTTTGCATTTTCTTGTAAGTAGAAGGCTATGACAATCTTTGACAAGTGATTTCCCCTTTAGAAAGCTTTAGAATAAACATATAATCTTTTGTATATATTTATATCATAACCTTTATAGGGAATGTCATACAATTAGATACTACTTAGAATCAAGTATAACTTTCAAGATGTCCCAGATAGAAAGGGTGCTAATAAATAGATTAGGTTAAAGTACACTGGATCTTTTTTTGAGTTCTTTTTCACTTACAAATTGAAATTTATGATATCTGAATATTTCCAACATCAGATCTATCTGGTTAATTGGAGTGCACATGAATTACAAAGCCAAGTAGTTTTTCATTTGGTGGACAATAAAATTGATACCTTGGTGTTTTATCAATACCTCATTCATTTTGTAATATAGAGCATTTAATTTAAGTTTTAGTTCATATTTTTGTGTTCAATTGTTTTGTCTGCACATTTGTTACAGCTTGCATCAGGGTTGTTTAAGATTTGTTTTTAACAATTTTAAAATTTTTGTACATGATTTGAAGGTTTTTGCAATCAATATTGTTTATTAAATTGTAAGCAGATTATGATGTCACTATCTCAAAACTCTTGAATGGAATCATTATAGATTGTGTTTACTACTGAAGATTTGAGGGGATCAGAAGGATGTTACACAAGTCTCCACAATTCACTTTCAAAATATTGAAAACTTCTTTGAAATATGATGGTAATTTGATGGGGAAACTTTCTACACTAACTTCTGTATAGAGCAGAACACTTGTTATTTCCTTTGAATTGTTAATACAGCAATAATTTTAGACACATCTATCAACGTTTGCCAGAAATCCAACTGACATAAAAACGGGCATATTATTATTGATATTAATTTGAAGTCACAACGTTTTAAATATTTAATTTATTCTTTTTATATTACATTTTCTTATCCTAAGTCTACTTGCAGGAAATTTTTTTATTAGATAGTATTAGCTTTTAGTTTTCTTATCAGTACCATTCATGGATTTCAATTAGTATGATTCTAATTATTTTTGCAGTGAAAGGGATAAATCTTCTTGTCGCCATTGGAAAGTAGGATACACAAGGGAGCTCAGAGCTTTCAAATTAATGTACCATACTATAAAATTGTTTAATAGAAATTAAAGAAATTGTTATGATGCTGCTTTTGTAATCTGTAGATGAAGTTACATCTTGGATACGATTTGTTTTTAATTTATGACATGTTATCTATACATCTTTCACATGATACACAAATTTCATTGTGTATGTGATCTTATTAGTGGGTTAAATAAATGCTTTATGATTCAACCCCAATCCTTTGAATTGTAAATATTTTAAGTGTTTATGATTTAAAATTGAAAGCTTTAAACAGTTATATGTTCAGCATTCCATACTATTCAATGTGTTTTCCTTTATTGCTTCTATTGATCTTTAGAGGCTAACTAATGGTTTTCCATGTTTTAATTAACAAATTATCAAGGGTTGTTGATTCGACTTTATTTGATTGACATCCTCAAACCTAAGCTGTATGTTTAACATGTCAAATAATTTGTCTATATAGGCCTATCATGGATTGGCTTTATTTGTAGGACATGTTTTAAGCACTGTTGCCTGGGTTTTATTATTCAGATGTGTTCAAATTAAGGACTGTTTATTGGATTATATATGTTAATAATGAAAGATTGTTTGAACTTTGGAGTGTTGATTGGGCTTTAATTTGAAATAATTATGTTCAAACTAAGGAATAGTGATTGGGCTTCATTTGTTTTAGACATGATCAACTAAGGAATAGTGATTGGGCCTCAATTTTTAGACATTTTCAAACTATGGACTGGTGATTGGGCTATAGATGATAGACATTTTGATCAAAAAAAGATGGAAGCATAAAGCCATCATGTTTTTAAAGAAAAAGAAATTTCCTGATTTGGAAAAAACAACAATGGTTACAATGAACTCACCCATTCACAATTGTTTTAGCAAGAACATGATAGCTTTAAACAATGTCTAATTTGAACCTGATACTTTGTTAGCAAATTTGTTTCAGATCTTTGTCCAGTCACTGCTGACAAACTCTTGCGAGAATCCTAAAATCTGTGATATTAACTATTCATCCTCTTTTATGCCTTTTACTGTAATTCCTACTTCACAATGTACTGTATTGGTTACCTTTAATTTTTGAATGTCATAAGTCTGATCTGATAATAAAAATCAATCCCTACCTTAATGCTTGGCCTTTTTGAATATTGTATTGTACAGGGGTTGGTTCAGTTACTCATAAACTTGGAGGCCCGAGTCATCAATACAACAGTATGACTTTTTTTCTTTACTTTAAATGATAATAGTGGCATAAAACATCAATATATATTAATTCTTTATAATGGTTAGCCGCCATCTTGAAAAATATTCAGTTTCATATATCCTGCAGACTAAATCTGATTCGCTTGATTAATTATGGTAATCGAATCAGATTTAACAGCAGAAAAAGGTCTTATTTGTTATGTAAAATTATTTTCTTTAAGTCCAAATGGGCAGATTGCATATAGTGATGGTCAATCGGATGAAAAGATTAATCGAAATAATCGGAGAGGCATAATCGATTAATAATCGAAACACACCCCATTTAATGAACATGTAATTGTTTTAAGGCTTTATAAATTAATTTATAAATCATGCCTCATTTGTTTCTGTGCTGAATCTAAGACTATTTAATCAAAGGTGTGACAAATTATCAGGATCTCAATGTTTTAGTCACCTAATCTTAAAATAAGTTAAATTACAGTGGTGTAACCTATTTTCGTGGATATAAGGATTCAACACCGAATTTCGTCAAAGTTAAAACACCGAAAAAAAAAATTAATGTCTTAGATGTTTCCTCAGATATTCTACAAAATAATTAAAATTGGTTTATTTCGATTTTCTTTATGAATCCTTCACTTTGACCCATATTTCATGAGCAACC
>NW_008708171.1:0-4065 GCF_000327385.1 Lottia gigantea | reverse complement strand
CACTGGTATACGATAATGGAACTAGTCTTCCATTTTATAACCAAATCTGTCTTGAACAGATAGGCTAAGTTTTTTTTTTAATCAAAGTTTCTTAACACTTTTTAATTATATCCAATCACTTTAACAAGTTTCATCGCAGAAACATTAGAGAACCTCTCTCCCCCCTTTTGTGAAAGCTCCCCCCCCCCCCCCTCTCTTTCCTCCCTCTTTTTCTCACGTTCTTTTTTTTTCTTTTTTTTCAGGTTTTCGAGTTTTCCAACAGATAACAGATAATCTAACCAAACCAAACCAAACCAACGACTACCATTCCACTACCAATCAACAAGAAATACCATGATCAGAACGAGTTTGGAAGAATGGAGGAGACCGAGTAACTCACGCCACACCATCCAGGGCCGAGTTTCACCGCCATGTCATTCGACCCGACCAGATCTAACGAAGAATCAACAACCAAACCAACAACACCGAATCATCCAATTTGATCCAATCCAACTACCAACTACTACGACTACCAACAACTACCTAGTTTGCGATATCAGCATCCGCTGGAAGCGAACGTTAACTTGTCATCTACCAACCAACTTGGAATTCCGATTACCGCTTGGGATTATAAGGAAATTTGGCCGATAAAAAATGGTGACGTTTGGTAATAAGTGAAATCCGCCATTTTGTATTTGTCAAAGTATACATTATTACACTTTACCTTGCTTGAAACTACTGGATTCATTCTACTAGCTGATATTGTAGAGAAAACCCATGTTTATCAAAACAAACTAATGCTGAGGTCGCGCAAGTCGCTCATGTAAATTATTAATCCTTTCCGGAAATCCACGAATAATAGGTTTCCACGAAATTAGGTTACTTGACTGTAAATTCATTATCAGAAATGTTATATTATCAACAAAAAACAACCTGGCTGATTTTTTATATGGTTTGCCGACGTCGCCGACTTTGAGTTGAGAATCGATTAGTAACATCGCTAAACCTTCAACGATCAATAATCGATTGTCGCCGACAATCGGAACATCACTAATTGCATGCTTTCAGATTATTGGATGAAGAAATTACAGGTGTTAATGCGCTGAATCAGAAACCCCCGATTTAGATCTTCTAGATCTAGTCCGAAACGTCTGCCTCTGATAGATGTTTCGACAGTTATCGGCTGGAATCTACACCAGCCAACAACTTTTATAATAGCTATCTGGGGGTGGAATAGAGGCAGATGTTTCGGTCTACTTTGCATCCTCAAGTTGTACGACTTTCTTAGATGTACCACTAGCGCAAAATATGTTCGACACATACAGTGGTGTAACCTATTTTCGTGGATATAAGGATTCGACACCGAATTTCGTCAAAGTTAAATAAACGAAAAAAAATTTTTATGTCTTAGATGTTTCCTCAGATATTCTACAAAATAATAAAAATTGGTTTGTTTCGATTTTCTTTATTAATCCTTCACTTTGACCCATATTTCATGAGCAACCAACTCGGTAACGGCGGCAGAATGCGTCACCTATTTTCGTGTACAATGTTTGATCTATAAATAAGTCTAGAAAAACACGTTGTATGGATACCGGGTGGTATAATTAACTTCTCTTAGTATTTATCTTTAATATCAATTCATTATAACTAGTGTCAATTCCTTGAAAGAACCACGATTTAAAAAAAAATAGTGACTGACAAAATATGATATGTAGCGTGATTTATTGCTAAAAGTCACTGAAACAACATAAGAATATGGTCCACTTTGTGTTCCATAGAAATTTTCTGCTGACACAGAATCCGCTAGTTGATCGCGTGACTTCATTCGTTGGATTACATTCTAGCAGACGACACTTGGAATTCCGATTACCGCTTGGGATTATAAGGAAATTCGGCCGATAAAAAATGATGACGTTTGGTAATAAGTGAAATCCGCCATTTTGTATTTGTCAAAGTATACATTAATACATTTTACCTTGCTTGAAACTAATGAATTCATTCTACTAGCTGATATTGTACAGAAAACCCATGTTTATCAAAACAAACTAATGCGGAGGTCGCGCAAGGTCGCTCATGTAAATTATTAATCCTTTCCGGAAATCCACGAATAATATGTTTCCACGAAATTAGGTTACTTGAATGTAATAATAAATATAAAAATCCGTAAAAAGCAAGACAATTCTGACAAGACTCCACGGTCCTAAGATTCTACACCCCACCACCAGACAAAATGTATTTTACAATCACATAACACCATGTACTTCTGAAGGTTATATACATATATTCAAGACTAAAACTACTGTACGGATTTGGGTAAAATAAATGCCTGATTGAAGAGGAATATGTCTGCAACGTATTCTTAAGGTTAACTAATAATATCGAGCCTAATGTAACCTTGTGCCTCTAAATAATTTTTTTTAGCTGTTGTCTTTAGTGGATGATAGAGGAACAATGGTCAATATTAATGGGAAAGCCAGTAGCCTCAGATTAAACCTATAAATACAATAAAGAATAGTTATTATTCTAGGTTTAATATAGAAAAGAAACCTCCAAAATAAGAACAGAACTACTATGGAGTTCTTATTAGAGTCAATGTGTGTTTACAACATATTTTTGTATAAATACCATCTTATAAAACTATATTAAACATTATGTGTTCACTTTTACAGAATAAGGGACACCGATGATAAAGAAAAGAGTATTACAAAATAAATATAAGATGACAATCTTGAATTGGACTATAAACCTATTCTACATACTGCATACTGACGTTTTTGATAATGAAAACATTAAAAAAGCGAAATACTCCTATGCAAAGGCAAAGGATATATATGTAAGGTAAATGATATTTCATTTTTGCAAAAGAAGACTAAATATAACTCCAAAACATTATTGCATTTGTGTCTGACAAACCAACATAGACTGCAGTGATAGGGGGAGGGGGAGGACAAGCACAATCGCAAACCATTCACTAACATCCTGGCTATGCCACTGCTTAGCAGTTGGAAATATACTTATGAATAATGTTCCTGTACAACTCTCAACACGTTCAAACTCATTAAGACATCTAAGGGGTTACTTCTTCCCTTCCCTTGGTACTGAGTAGCCTAGTTCACTTCCCATCTGTTTCCATGTTAAATCACTAAATTTAACCTACTATAACTTTTGCCACAAATCTCGTTGAAAATTTTCCAATATGTCACATTAAAGCCTGAGTAATACTTAGGTTTTGCACAAAAATTCAATATTCATGACCATGAAAAGCTAGTCAAACTGAAAATACACCACTTCATTTCATCGACATCCCTTTGAATGACAATGCACACAAAGAAACTATTTTTAGAATTATTCTTCCGCATAAAAATCTGTCATCTCACAAAATATGAAAGAAAATGCAATTTCGAACATCAAATTCAAAATCAAGAACAAAAATTAGTCAAATCTAGGCATATAAAATCCAAAAAAAAGCGAGAGAGAAGTAGGTTAGCCAAAAATTGCACGGACTAGATTCGTATACAATTATTGTAACAAGAAATGCCCATTTTTTGGCCTATAAGAGCAGAATATCGGCAACTTTTCCTGAGCTAACTTTTTCCCTATGGGAGATTTTCCACGTGCATATGTGTGCAAAATTTCAGCTTTGTAGCTTTGTAACTTTCCAAGATAAAAATTTATTTGATTATGAGCACATTTCGTGCAGCAGTCCCTTGTAACAAGAAATGCCCATTTTTTGCCTTAATTGTTTTTAATTAGGTTTTAAGTGTTTTTCCAAGTCCCTGGGGCCTAATTAGTAGGAAAAGTCCAAAGCATGGGCCAAATCGGTTTATTTGGCAAAGTTAGGTACTGGACGTTTACCCTCCAAATGGCCTATAAGAGCAGAATATCGGCAACTTTTCCTGAGCTAACTTTTTCCCTATGGGAGATTTTTGAGCTCTGTTTTTTTCTAAATGTCAAGATGGTCCACGTGCATATGTGTGCAAAATTTCAGCTTTGTAGCTTTGTAACTTTCCAAGATAAAAATTTATTTGATTATGAGCACATTTCGTGCAGCAGTCCCTTGTAACAAGAAATGCCCATTTTTTG
>NW_008708170.1:0-1030 GCF_000327385.1 Lottia gigantea | reverse complement strand
GATATTCGCTTCCTGACCTGCATCCAGACCATGGCGGCTACAGCCTCACGAGACTCTGGGGACAGACTGTCGAGCCCCATATCGGGGCTGTATTAATTGACCCCCCTCCTCTCCCCGAAAAAATTCTGACAACCAAACAACCAACCAATTCCGTTACTATAACTAAATACTATACACCTTTGCCCCTCTTGTTGATATTCCATTGGGAAACATGTAGATATATAAGTTGATATTCCATTAGGAAACATGTAGGTATTAAAGTTGATTTTCCATTAGGAAACATGTAGGTATTAAAGTTGATATTCCATTGGGATACATGTAGATATTAAAGTTGATATTCCATTAGGAAACATGTAGGTATTAAAGTTGATATTTCATTGGGAAACATGTAGATATTAAAGTTGATATTCCATTACGATACATGTAGGTATTAAAGTTGATATTCCATTAGGAAACATGTAGGTATTAAAGTTGATATTCCATTAGGAAACATGTAGGTATTAAAGTTGATATTTCATTGGGAAACATGTAGATATTAAAGTTGATATTTCATTGAGATACATGTGGATATTAAAGTTGATATTCTATTAGGAAACATGTAGATATTCAAGTTGATATTCCATTAGGAAACATGTAGATATTCAAGTTGATATTCCATTGGGAAACATGTAGATATTAAAGTTGATATTCCATTAGGAAACATGTAGATATTCAAGTTGATATTCCATTGGGAAACATGTAGATATTAAAGTTGATATTCTATTGGGATACAATGTAGATAAACAGAGGGAATGCATCTAGTTTTATATACCATAATTATTAGAATTACCCTCCAATGGAATATTATTCTAAAAAGGATTGTAGAAGACCACTTTACTATCCCTTTAATGTTCAAATATAATCGATATACATGTATGTCTCTTTAATTTTGGTATATATCGAGATGTTATACATGGAACGGTTGATATTTGCAAGGATTGCGTCACCTATAAATTTATTTTATGTAATCTATTTTAAGTTTTGATGTGCA
>NW_008708169.1:0-1030 GCF_000327385.1 Lottia gigantea | reverse complement strand
GTTCAATCCCAGTAAATGNTGAGATAAGACCTTCGGATTTTTCAACCCAGTAACACCCTGTCAGTGATGCTTGATGATATGGAAAAAACGTCAAGTGGTTAAGATTGGAAATGAAGCGTGGTCCTGTGTGCTACAGAATGTGCATTTTCAAGATCCTCTTCAGTTAGAAATCCAAAAAGAGTAGTCTAATGTTGCTGTCCTGGCAAAATTTGCCTCATTGCACACTGCACGGCGTTTTATTTATTTCTTTGTTATTGTGTTATTTCAGTGTAGAAGTTATAAATCAAGATATATTAGTTTCTATGATTAACTATTGGACTAATTACCTCCAATATTATATAGAGAATCCTGAGTTTGAAGATCTCAATAAATCTTATAGTTTCATAGTTAAAACCATAGGTACCATTAATCTACTAGGTTAGTATTTAGTTTTTAGCTTATGTATTCATTTACATAGCTTATACTTACTTAAAGTGGCCCTTACACCATACCGATCACCGGTTATTTGTGGTTTCTACTAAGAATTTTGGTCATAAGTATCGAATGCAATTCTCATGCTACTTAGTTGTGATAGCTGCATTTGGAACAAGAATTAAAATGTATATTGTATATTGTATTATTATAGATGGTATACTTATAGATAATAAGTGTTTACAAGAATTAATATGTATATTGTATTACTATAGATGGTATACAGATAGATAATAAGTGTTTACAAGAATTAATATGTATATTGTATTACTATAGATGGTATACAGATAGATAATAAGTGTTTACAAGAATGAATATGTATATTGTATTATCATAGATGGCATACATATAGATAATAAGTGTTTACAAGAATTAATATGTATATTGTATTATCATAGTTGGTATACAGATAGATAATAAGTGTTTACAAGAATTAATATGTATATTGTATTATGATAGATGGTATACGTATAGATAATAAGTGTTTACTAGAAATAACATGTATCTTATATATTGTATTATTATAGATAGTATACATATAGATAATAAGTGTTTACAA
>NW_008708168.1:0-1031 GCF_000327385.1 Lottia gigantea | reverse complement strand
TTAGTTTACCATTATGAGAGGTACCTGATGTAGTCTGTTATATTTATTTACCAAATACCTATATACAAACATACGGATGCCTAAAGGGAAGCACTCCTCGGGAATTTGGCAAATCAATTACAAACGTTTATAAGATACCTGTCAAGCGCGCTAGAGAAAGATGGGTTCAAACTGTTGCAAATCTGACATGGACAATACGGTGTTGAAACCAGCATGTTCTGTGATGACCGATATCGATGCATCTTATTTTTATTATCATTTTTATTTCCCCTTTTTGCATTCATATATTTTATTTCAATTACTGAATATTGATTGTATATAGGTTGATATATTTACTGTGCTGCTGTAATTTTTAGGTTAATAAAACAATACAATGGCCTGCATCAGTTGGTATAAAAATGATTGTTGTAACGCAGAAGGAGTTTCGATGGTTAAGGAAGAATTAAAAGAGCATATGTTTCGAAAAAAGTTATACTCAGCCGTCATCTTGCAATTTGAATCCCTTTCAAACAAAATCCCCACAAGGGATTCCTTGGGACTTTTTTCTGGGAATTCTACTGGGCATGTACTTTCAAATAAAGTAAAAATTACATCCTTGAGAATTATTTACATAGGTCCAAAGTTTAATAGATCCAGAGTTTCGATGGTTAAGGAAGAATTAAAAGAGCATATGTTTCGAAAAAAGTTATACTCAGCCGTCATCTTGCAATTTGAATCCCTTTCAAACAAAATCCCCAGAAAGGATTCCTTGGGACTTTTTTCTGGGAATTCTACTGGGCATGTACTTTCAAATAAAGTAAAAATTACATCCTTGAGAATTATTTACATAGGTCCAAAGTTTAATGTGAAAAGTCTTATTTTCCAGTCAAAATTATTATCTATTAATCTAACTTTTGTGTAATGACTAATATATTATGTACCATTTTATTTTTGTTGTTTCATTTATTATAGGTAGAGTTGAGAAAGCTTGTTATTGTGAAATCCNGGGATATATTAGTACGCGCCGTGAAGATTTGTATTAGTCTGGCTAC
>NW_008708167.1:7890-9045 GCF_000327385.1 Lottia gigantea | reverse complement strand
CCTTATCGCTATTATAATAGAAAGAGAATATTCTATATCCAGTTAGTCGAAGATAATGTACCAATTTACAGGGCATACTTTAAAATAATTATATCACAGTTGTAAGAGTTGAATGGTGACAATATTTTTAAATCTGTTTTTGAAAAAGTGACAACCGTAAGACTTTCAACAAGATTTACTCCCAACATTGATATCAATATAAAACCAAAACTGGCTTCACAATATTGATAGAATCTAGACATAGTTGATTACTTGGACACCTGATTTATTCCAATTACCGTTTTAAAAAACTGGTACAATTTTATTGTAAGCTTTACTTATATTCATGTTTTTATTTTTTTATTTCAGGGAGGATGGTATCATGTGACAAACAAAGTCTTATTCCACCCTAACAAGTTTTCACACTGGTCAAAAACTGAAGAAACCATCTAATACATGTACAGTTGTATAAAACCTACCAACATCTGTACAGTTGTATAAAACCTACCAACATCTGTACAGTTGTATATAACCTACCAACATCTGTTCAGTTGTATATAACCTACCAACATCTGTACAGTTGTATAAAATCTACCAACATCTGTACAGTTGTATAAAACATACCAACATCTGTACAGTTGTATAAAAATCTACCAACATCTGTACAGTTGTATAAAATATACCAACATCTGTACAGTTGTATGAAACCTGTCAACATCTGTACAGTTGTATAAAATCTACCAACATCTGTTCAGTTGTATATAACCTACCAACATCTGTACAGTTGTATGAAACCTATCAACATCTGTACAGTTGTATAAAATATACCAACATCTGTACAGTTGTATAAAACCTGTCAACATCTGTACAGTTGTATGAAACCTGTCAACATCTGTACAGTTGTATAAAATCTACCAACATCTGTTCAGTTGTATATAACCTACCAACATCTGTACAGCTGTATAAAACCTGTCAACATCTGTACAGTTGTATAAAACCTGTCAACATCTGTACAGTTGTATGAAACCTGTCAACATCTGTACAGTTGTATAAAACTTGTCCGCCAATATATTTTGGATATTTTTTTTTTATTTTTTGGGGGGAATTAAAAAATCCTGTTTCTTGTTCTAGCTACGTCACTTCCTCGTCAACAAACTACTCTTTGATTTTCAAGAC
>NW_008708167.1:0-1617 GCF_000327385.1 Lottia gigantea | reverse complement strand
TACATGTAGTTTGTTATAAATTGTAGGGGTGTACGAGAAGATATAGAAACAGAGATTGTACATGTAGTTTGTTATAAATTGTAGGGGTGTACGAGAAGATATAGAAACAGAGATTGTACATGTAGTTTGTTATAAATTGTAGGGGTGTACGAGAAGATATAGAAACAGAGATTGTACATGTAGTTTGTTATAAATTGTAGGGGTGTACGAGAAGATATAGAAACAGAGATTGTACATGTAGTTTGTTATAAATTGTAGGGGTGTACGAGAAGATATAGAAACAGAGATTGTACATGTAGTTTGTTATAAATTGTAGGGGTGTACGAGAAGATATAGATACAGAGATTGTACATGTAGTTTGTTATAAATTGTAGGGGTGTACGAGAAGATATAGAAACAGAGATTGTACATGTAGTTTGTTATAAATTGTAGGGGTGTACGAGAAGATATAGAAACAGAGATTGTACATGTAGTTTGTTATAAATTGTAGGGGTGTACGAGAAGATATAGAAACAGAGATTGTACATGTAGTTTGTTATAAATTGTAGGGGTGTACGAGAAGATATAGAAACAGAGATTGTACATGTAGTTTGTTATAAATTGTAGGGGTGTACGAGAAGATATAGAAACAGAGATTGTACATGTAGTTTGTTATAAATTGTAGGGGTGTACGAGAAGATATAGAAACAGAGATTGTACATGTAGTTTGTTATAAATTGTAGGGGTGTACGAGAAGATATAGAAACAGAGATTGTACATGTAGTTTGTTATAAATTGTAGGGGTGTACGAGAAGATATAGAAACAGAGATTGTACATGTAGTTTGTTATAAATTGTAGGGGTGTACGAGAAGATATAGAAACAGAGATTGTACATGTAGTTTGTTATAAATTGTAGGGGTGTACGAGAAGATATAGAAACAGAGATTGTACATGTAGTTTGTTATAAATTGTAGGGGTGTACGAGAAGATATAGATACAGAAGATGTACAGGAGGCGTATTTCCGGTTTATGGAAGAGAACCCAGAGTTTGGTGTTATTAAGGATGATGAAGATGAATATGATTATGACAGTGATGGAAATGTTATTCCCAGAGAAAAATCCAAGGTTTGCCAACAAACAGATAACTATCAACTTCTTTTTTTTCCGTTTTATTCACTTTAAAAAAAGATTTAGCAAACCCAAGTAGTTACGAAAACCGAAATCCAAAACAACATACTGGCAAAGCAAATCCTATCCAGCCATAGATATATAGGTTCAGTAAATGAAAATAGAGGTGATAATACAACTTTGTCGTGCAGAATCCAAAAACTATTGTCCAAATTCGCACTCCCAACTCTCTCTTTCAATCACGTGATATTCCACCATCTTCCCCCATGAAACAATGAAAACTGTCTGATATATTGTATGTTATACAATAGAACTTATTCACAAGTCAGCCATGTTGAATCCAGAATGAGGCTCATAATAAAAACAAACAAAGGTAGCGTGGTGTCACTGCAGTAAAATTGTCACCTTGACGTCTTTAAAACCTCCTTCTCCAATCCCACTAACTCAAAACTAATCATATTTTACATCCTAGTATTTGGAATTGATTCAGCTATTTAATGATAGTTTTA
>NW_008708166.1:0-1031 GCF_000327385.1 Lottia gigantea | reverse complement strand
TCTTTTTTCAAAATTTCAGATTAATCCGAAAAAACTGAAAAATGGTCCAAAAATTTTGAAAATCGGCCAAAAAAAGTTTGGGACAAATTTTTGAATTTTGAAATTTTGAAACTGCTATTCTTTCAGATTTTAACAGTAGATTCCAAAAATGCAAACCCAAAGAAAATCGACCGAAAAATACGACTTCTAGAGCCGATTATCTATTCTTGCACATATTGAACTGTGGCACTTCCGGTTTTGCAAAAAAGATCCAAAATATACTTAAGCACTTCGTCGCCTATATCTAAGGTTCGTGAATGTTGAATGGTTGCTGCAACTATTGTAGTCTAAGCTCAGGAAGGTGTGTAAATTTCGAAAAAAAAAAAAAAAAAAAAAAAAAAAAAAAAAAAAAAAAAAAAAGAATTGACATTTCGATAACAAACTGGGACTTTGCTGAAAGCAAAGTCCCACAATGATATACTCACAGTGAGCAATGTTTAATAGGAATGTTACTGTATCATTATTCAATTGGACCAAATTGTCAATGGTGTTATGGGGTGAGAGTCCACACCGAGCTGACTCTCGGAAGCACTTACCATGGCATCAGAATTTTTTTGAGGACATTTTAACCCACAGCACCTTATTGCTTAGTAGACAACAATCTAACTTGCTACCGAATGAGCCATTCCACTACCTGTTTAATACTATTTACTGTGTTGAGGTATTATAAACTCAGACACTTTTCTTTTATTACCAAAGTTTGTAAATGCAATGATTTATTTTGATTGAACACCAGCCAATCAGGACTCTCCACAGAAAGACTGTAAATAATGTAAACAATATGGCCGCATATGTAATCGAGGGGCTTGATTGCAGACATGTATGACTTTCAGATATTTTCGTAATTCCAGAAATGGGTTAACAGATAAGCCAAAATAATGACGCGGAAAAAGTCCATTCTTTTGTGTGTGTATTATCATTTTAAAAGTATTTCTTGTTCGTGTTTGTCTCTGACCTCTGTTTGACCTCATCCATTTCGCTGGTATTCGGGT
>NW_008708165.1:0-1031 GCF_000327385.1 Lottia gigantea | reverse complement strand
TAAAATAGTGCTCAATACATCAATTGTAGAGAGATATAGAAATACCACTGTTAAAATAGTGCTCAATACATCAATTGTAGAGTGATATAGAAATACCACTGTTAAAATAGTGCTCAATACATCAATTGTAGAGTGATATAGAAATACCACTGTTAAAATAGTGTTCAATACATCAATTGTAGAGAGATATAGAAATGCCACTGTTAAAATAGTGCTCAATACATCAATTGTAGAGTGATATAGAAATACCACTGTTAAAATAGTGTTTAATACATCAATTGTAGAGAGATATAGAAATACCACTGTTAAAATAGTTCTCAATACATCAATTATAGAGCGATATAGAAATACCACTGTTAAAATAGTGTTCAATACATCAATTGTAGAGAGATATAGAAATGCCACTGTTAAAATAGTTCTCAATACATCAATTGTAGAGTGATATAAAAATACCACTGTTAAAATAGTGTTCAATATATCAATTGTAGAGTGATATAGAAATACCACTGTTAAAATAGTGTTCAATATATCAATTGCAGAGTGATATAAAAATACCACTGTTAAAATTGTAGAGCAATATAGAAATATTAAAACAGAACCTAAAAAAACTCGTCTTGAAATGATGAGAAAAAACTTCAGTAGGGACAGAGGCTGAAAATAGGTCAGTTGTTTGAAGATCGCATAGAGTGACAACATGTTTCAGGTTCTGTTTTAATATTTCTACAATATATATATATATATAAAAATAGATGGAACAACAGTTTGATGGGTAAAGGCCATCGTGATTAAACAAATGATCATTAGTTAGACAACAACTTACCTTTGATCCCAGAGACATGAGCATTTAAAAACGAAACTAACATTTATCTATGAGACTAATATCTCACTATTTCACACGATAAAAATACAATACAATAAATATATGGAATGGCAGAAAAAATGGTGTGATGGTACATTCGTGGATATGTCAAATAAGTCACAATATGTCCATCAGATAAGTCACAATATGTCAATCAAATAAGTCACAATAT
>NW_008708164.1:7717-9049 GCF_000327385.1 Lottia gigantea | reverse complement strand
ATAAAGGCGGGTTTTGAAATGATCGTGAAAGGTTGTTAGAGTAATTCCAGCCAGCCTTATTTACATACTGACTGTATGCACCAACATGCATGACACACCTCCATTCTTTGATGTCTGTTTCTATAGTCCGTCATATATCCCTGGCTTCAGCTTAAAATAGATTGTTTTAAAGAGATTGTAAAGAGATTTTCTACTTTTTTTTATGTGTATCAGAGACACTGATGGCATCAATTTGCACCATTTCAATTTTCAATCAGACATCTTTGGATCCTGCAATTCCACTTAAAATAAAATTTGTTTCATCACATAAGGCCCTTAGTGACTTCATAAAACACTTAGTTTTAGAGGAATTGCAGGAACTACAGACTACAGACATTGAAATGGTGTAAATTGATGTTATCAGTGTCTCTTATATACATAAAATTTTAGAAAACCTCTTTATAATCCCTTTAAAACAATCTATTTATACCATAGTATTGTAGTGTCATTTAAGCTGAATTCCTCTGGTAAAAAGTCATAACTGGAGAGGTAAATAATGGCAAAATATTGCAATTGACTTTTATATACTTTATGGCCCAAAAATTAGGAGGTTTATTTTCTTCAGCTATTTATAAAACATTACATACATAAAAGTTGATTTGTAGTATTGATAAAGTTTTGACAAATATAGACAAGAGATTTATATAATACAATGTAACATGTTATAAACAGGTGTAAAACATGTGAGATGAGGCAGGTTTTTTTGGGGTGGTTCTCCATTGACCTAGACACTTTACTCTCAGCTGAGGGATTTTAACTCATATCAATATTAAATATGATATACCAACAGATAAAATGGCAGGTGATTTTCAGGTTTCTGGAGTTTGACATCCTAATGTTCTTTCTTCATTATTACAGTCACCCTAGCTGATAGTGATGCTTGTTACAGATTATCTGAAAAGACCAATGCCTGGCAAGTAGTTTGACGATGCTGAAGTTTGACGATGCTGAAGTTTGACGATGCTGAAGACAGGGAACCGTCTTATGATCAATTTTTGTCGTTATAATGAAATTTCTCAATGTCACATTCTGCTCTAACGACAAATTGTTATAAGATATTTTGTGGAAGAGGGGCCCAGGGTCTGAAACTTCTTAAGTTATCATTGCCAAGAGGTTTGACCATAGAACACTGGTAGATTAGACTCTCAATATTCTAAATTATCCTTGAAAAGAAAATTGTCCAAAGGATATTCTGGTAGATAGGCAACCAGAGTACCTTAGTAGTTATCTTTACCAAGAGGTTTGATCAAGAACCAGCTGGTAGACAGGATAATAAGTTGACATCCTACTCCC
>NW_008708164.1:0-1523 GCF_000327385.1 Lottia gigantea | reverse complement strand
ATCATCACAGGGACTTGTCAACTATTTGACTATCTCTACAGTTCATAGCAAACATACTTGTCTTATCGTGTTGCCATGGTAATGCATGTTGTTAACAAAGTAGAGGATTAATGGTGATAGGATATTATCTATATCAATTGTTCTTTCGTCTTTATTAAACAATTACATATTGTAGTGACATTTTTTTCATCCCTTAAAGGAACACCTTCACTATCTGTTCAACCAATCATACCTTAGTTTCAGAAACAGGAATTGTTTTATCTTACATAATCAGTAATAGTGATCACAGCTCATCGTCGAAATTTGCGATTTTCGTGCGCTTAAGTTCTTCTTAAGACAATTAAAGCACAATAAAGAACCAAATCAATCCCTGAAAATGCCGACTGTTCCCCTTAAAGGTACAATCTTGTTAAAATTAAGGCTGCAATATCTAAACGCTGAAATTTAGGATTAAAAATACTGAATTTACAGTTCTGATGATAATACAGGCTTGTAATTTCATTAAACTATTAAAATATCAAGACAAATTCTCATCAAAATCTTACAGAGAGAATTTAGACTAGGACAGAGAGAATTTAGACTAGGACAGAGAGAATTTAGACTAGGACAGAGAGAATTTAGACTAGGACAGAGAGAATTTAGACTAGGACAGAGAGAATTTAGACTAGGACAGAGAGAATTTAGACTAGGACAGAGAGAATTTAGACTAGGACAGAGAGAATTTAGACTAGGACAGAGAGAATTTAGACTAGGACAGAGAGAATTTAGACTAGGACAGAGAGAATTTAGACTAGGACAGAGAGAATTTAGACTAGGACAGAGATAGGACAGAGAGAATTTAGACTAGGACAGAGAGAATTTAGGCTAGGACAGAGAGAATTTAGACTAGGACAGAGAGAATTTAGACTAGGACAGAGAGAATTTAGACTAGGACAGAGAGAATTTAGGCTAGGACAGAGAGAATTTAGACTAGGACAGAGAGAATTTAGACTAGGACAGAGAGAATTTAGACTAGGACAGAGATAGGACAGAGAGAATTTAGACTAGGACAGAGAGAATTTAGGCTAGGACAGAGAGAATTTAGACTAGGACAGAGAGAATTTAGACTAGGACAGAGAGAATTTAGACTAGGACAGAGAGAATTTAGGCTAGGACAGAGAGAATTTAGACTAGGACAGAGAGAATTTAGACTAGGACAGAGAGAATTTAGACTAGGACAGAGAGAATTTAGACTAGGACAGAGAGAATTTAGACTAGGACAGAGAGAATTTAGACTAGGACAGAGAGAATTTAGACTAGGACAGAGAGAATTTAGACTAGGACAGAGAGAATTTAGACTAGGACAGAGAGAATTTAGACTAGGACAGAGAGAATTTAGACTAGGACAGAGAGAATTTAGACTAGGACAGAGAGAATTTAGACTAGGACAGAGAGAATTTAGACTAGGTTTAAAAGTCTTGAATTGACAGATTTTATGAGGTCCTATAACTTTATTANATTATTTAAATTTAAAGATAAATTCA
>NW_008708163.1:0-1032 GCF_000327385.1 Lottia gigantea | reverse complement strand
TGAAAGTTGGTGATTACGTCAGAACAAAAAGACCGGTACAACGACATAAACTTCAGTCAACATTGTCTAATCCGAAATCTATTACTCAACGCCTAGGAAAGTCATCGTTTCGTTTAAGTGATGGTAGCTGTTGGAACGCAAGAAGATGTATACGCGCTTACCAAAACCACGATCACGAAGAAAATGATCAATATCCATTTTACCATAATTTCGATAATGTGCTACCAAATGACAATGTTCCTCCTGACATTCCAAATCAGAACAATCGGCGAAATCGTAATCGAGTAGTTCCAGTTCGTAATCATCCACAAAGAATTCGGCATAGACCTGCCTATTTGAACGATTATGTTTAATTGAGTGTTTACAATAATGCATGCTATTTCATAGGACTTTAAATCGTTCACAGACAGTGATGTTAATTGTTTAGTTTCTCTGAGGTTTCTTTGTGTTTATTGATAGTGTTTAATCATATATGTGCTTAACTAAAAGGGGGGAAAATATGTTGTGTCTAGGTTCGAACGTATGTGACGCCGAAACAGTATGTACGCTTCTGGTTGCTTGCTTTGCACGAGGTCACATGACGTCATTCACTTTGTAGTAGGTCGGCGGGCTGACCGCCATTGTTGTAAGAATTTCATGTATAATAAATTTAAGTTTTAATCAACTATGCATCTTTATGGCCATCGCAAACACAACATCTGGTATCCGAAAGGTAGTATTGTACCGTGGATCAGTCCTATATGCCTACAGTCGTTAAAAATCAGACAACAGGAGAGAACACTTGAGAGCATTAAATTTTTTTACTTGTAGTTTTGTTTATAAATCGTTTTTCGGTGCATCTGACCAACCCTATCGTATCACAGAATGTGTTCGAAAACCCCAGCTTTGATTTGAGATAAAATCAGGATACAAGACAAATGTTAATCAATCACTTGACCGTTTCAGGGAGCGGCATTTTTGTCCCTATAAGGTATGTTGTTCTCAAATTTTTCGTCCTTTGCTTTTATTTTCCTTACTTATTAGTTTAATCCA
>NW_008708162.1:0-1033 GCF_000327385.1 Lottia gigantea | reverse complement strand
AGACAGAAGGGTGGAAAGCAATACACCACTTCATTGCTCCAATCATGGGTGAAAGCATCTATGACAGAAGCCTCTGGATCCGGTTTCCAAGCACAGTATTTTGGTAGTTTATGATTCACTCTTGATGCTAATAAGTCTATGGTTGGTGTGATGTCAAAGTCATGTCATGGAATGCAATATTATCCAACTCCCATTCTGTTCTATCAGAAGTGATCACTCGAGATGCAGCGTCAGCTTTACAATTTAGTGATCCAGCTATATGGGAAATTGTTAGCCAAATGTTACGTTCTTCACACCATGACCAGGCTTTGTAAGATAGCTTATTGCACATGATACTTTTAGTACCGCCCATGTTTTTTATATAGCTCATGGGAAGCTATATGGGAAATTGTTAGCCAAATGTTACGTTCTTCACACCATAACCAGGCTTTGTAAGATAGCTTATTGCACATGATACTTTTAGTACCGCCCATGTTTTTTATATAGCTCACTGCCGTCGAATTATCGCTTTGGATGTGAATGTGGCAGTCATTTATTTTGAAGATTTTTTCGAATGTCATGAGAGCGAGAAAGATAGCTTTAGTTTCTAATACATTGATGTGAAGCTGTCTTTCATAAGAGGCCCAGTCACCTCCGATAGTTATGTCCTGGCAGACTGCACCCCAGCGGTACAGGCTTGAATCAGTCTGCATGATCAAATATGGTTTAGGAATGATTATGGATTTCTTAGACCCGTGTAAATTATTTTCCCACCAATTAATATCTGACATAGCGTTTTCGCTGAGTGTCATGAAAGCGTCAAAATTCCAGTGATTCTGTTTTAGACTAGCTATTTTGCTCAATTCAAGGTTTCGAAAATGAAGTTGGCCGTATTTTACGGCTGGCATACATGAGTTATACAATCCTAGGAGTTTTGCAATGTCACGGATAAGGGGTGTGGTCTGCGACTTTATTGACTTCCCAAATTCCACTATTTTATGGGATTTTTCCCCAGGAAGTTCTACTGTCATATTTTCTGAGTCTAAGCAGAAGC
>NW_008708161.1:0-1034 GCF_000327385.1 Lottia gigantea | reverse complement strand
GGAAGTATTGTAAATGATAATGATATGGTCTATTAGTTTGGAAGTATTGTAAATGATATGGTCTATTAGTTTGGAAGTATTGTAAATGATATGGTCTATTAGTTTGGAAGTATTGTAAATGATAATGATATGGTCTATTAGTTTGGAAGTATTGTAAATGATAATGATATGGTCTATTAGTTTGGAAGTATTGTATATGATAATGATATGGTCTATTAGTTTGGAAGTATTGTAAATGATAATGATATGGTCTATTAGTTTGGAAGTATTGTAAATGATAATGATATGGTCTATTAGTTTGGAAGTATTGTATATGATAATGATATGGTCTATTGGTTTGGAAGTATTGTAAATGATAATGATATGGTCTATTAGTTTGGAAGTATTGTATATGATAATGATATGGTCTATTAGTTTGGAAGTATTGTAAATGATAATGATATGGTCTATTAGTTTGGAAGTATTGTAAATGATAATGATATGGTCTATTAGTTTGGAAGTATTGTATATGATAATGATATGGTCTATTAGTTTGGAAGTATTGTATATGATAATGATATGGTCTATTAGTTTGGAAGTATTATAAAAGATAATGATATGGTTTATTAGTTTGTAATGTTTGAAATATATCATATATTAGAACACTCATGCTCACTTTTGTTATTAAAAATCAACATATATATACATTCTATCATGCTCAATTCAGTTAAAAATCATGTTGTACACCTTAAGGTTAGCTGAAAGAACCTTTTATTCAGGTAGACAGAAATCTAAGCTATCTAGAAAATTCTACATAGCAAATGATTAATTTTATCTTAAAAAGGTTATTGTACAACTTTGGACTAAATCATGCCAGAATGCAGAGTTATGTACCTTGAGGCCGTCTATCAATTTGATTATAAGCACAGCGACTACGACATTCGACTTGAGAATCAAATCTATTTCTGTTGCCATCACAACCACCATAATAAAATCTTTGACAACGCCTACTTTCAGCATTGTAATACCAGTGTATGGTCCAATTACCACACATC
>NW_008708160.1:6276-8585 GCF_000327385.1 Lottia gigantea | reverse complement strand
CAAAGCCCTACTTTGATACATTATACATATTAGTCATATTTTGTTACAATAGGGCTTTCGGACTCGTTGGTCATTTACAAACGTTTGGTGTAAATGTTCAAAATTGATTTGCTTCATAAAACGACAATGGGTAGAAGGCTACTGAATTAGTAGTTATAAAAAGAGTAAAAGAATACACGACAATTACTCTCAAATCAAAATGGATTGTAATCAAATAGCCGATAGGTAAGATCAAGGGATTTGTCGTCTGTGGCAATTTCTCTGTAAAAAAAGCCTGTACAATGCACATTGCAAACGTCAGGGTAAACCCATTTTCTTCTACACTTTAAAGATTACAGTTTGATAACGCCAGACTATGAGCGTGTTCCCAGTCCCCAGACATATACCACATGTTTATTCTCAGATGAAAAAACACGCATTTACCGTGTATCCTGCTTTGAACCCTTATGACCTAGTGATCTCTCGGTGTTTCTTGAGAGATCATTTTACACTAGGAGTGCAATACATGCTGCATGTACGTCAGGCCTATATTTAGGTAGGTGCGTATACATAATTATGTAGAAATGGTATTGATAAAAGCAAGTTCAAAGCTTGATATATAGCCTTGAACCAGGACATCAATGCAAATTGATGTGATTAAAACCTTGATCTAATTAAATGTAGGCCTACTAGTATACGATACACCAGCTGTTAAATTTCTCAATCCGGCTTTTACTGATAATGAATATAGACCGTATGTGATTGAGATAATTAATAGGTCTTCTAACCATGGCTGTAACAGCATTAGCCTTCTGTTTACTATTTCTAGTAAATTCGTCTCTACAGGATTTTCCTTTCCGTAATACATCATTATTATGGGATGAAAGAGTGGATGATCTGGTAGGACGATTGACACTTGATGAAATCCAACTACAGATGGCTAAAGGTGGTGCCGGAATAAATGGACCGGCTCCTGCAATTGACAGACTTGGAATCAAACCATATCAATGGGATACTGAATGTCTTCATGGTGATGTTGGACACAATGCCACAGCGTATCCTCAATCTATTGGACTAGCTGCAACCTTCAGGTATTTAATGTCATCAACATTCCTATGGTGTATTCATGTCAACTGGTGAATTTCCTAAGAGAATGATCACGTGAAATTTTATTAGTATGTCAAATTCCATCATCTTAATTTCTGAAAAAAAAGGTAACCAAACAAACAGCTATTCGTGTATATGTTTTCATCTGATGGAAATATCTTAGAAAAGTGTCTAAACTACATCAGAACGCTGTTTTTTTTGTATATGGTTTACTGTTGTGTTATAGCTAGTTTAAACTTCTCTTTGAGGCTTTTGATCATACGGTGCAATGTTCTAGCAAGCATTTGTCATTTCAGTACAGATCTGATATTTAGAATGGCTGAAGCTACAGCAGTAGAAGTTCGAGCTACTAATCATGCTAATGTACAGAACGGATCGTATAAGGGTCATACTGGACTGAGCTGTTTTGCACCAGTTATAAATATTATGAGAGATCCGAGATGGGGTCGCAATCAGGTAATAAGTTCAATAAAAAAATGTTGGCCCAATTTGACCAATCTATGAATAACTCATTTTTCTGTACTAGTATCTTAGGCGACTATAATGTGTAATTTCCAATCTGTCGTGTTATAAATGCATAAGGAAAATTATTCAAAAGTTACTTTCCATTATTGATCAAGCTCTTGACAACTTCAGGACCATGTAGTCATTGCCTCAAACCAATGAGGAACCAGGGAACAAAATATACATTAAGAGCTATGTATATTTGAAGTTTTGTCTGAAACCATACAAAGATCACAATACTCAATTGTTTTAGGAAACTTATGGAGAAGATCCTGTTCTTAATGGTATGTTATCACAAGCTTATATTAAAGGTTTACAAGGAGATCATCCCAGATATGTTAGAGCTAGTGGTGGTTGTAAACATTTTAATGTACATGGTGGTCCAGATGACGTGCCAGTTTCAAGATTTTCATTTGACTCTCAGGTTCAAGTATTTCTGGATTAACATAATACATAAAAATAATAAATCGGAATTCTCATCTTAAAGGTACGAAAGCGTCACTTTATCTAAACTTTATGAGTGGTGCCACCAATACCGTTGAAACCAAATTGGGTTGTTCGGAGGTCTCCGTCAATGGGTAAACGAATCTGGCCTTTTTTAAATGCAAGTTTGCATGCGTGTTTTTTTTCATATAGGTTTCTATAAGAGATTGGAGAACAACGTTTCTACCAGCATTTAGATATTGTGTAGAAGCTGGTACATACAGTCTTATGTGTAG
>NW_008708160.1:0-5056 GCF_000327385.1 Lottia gigantea | reverse complement strand
TCTATAGTGGTCGCTTACAAAACTTCTCCTAGCTCTTGAAATGAGAAGTCTGTAAGCCCAATTCAGTTTTTACTCCATGAATATCCATTTCAGATGATGCAGTTTCTCAGGGTAAACTCACAGAAGATTTGGTACGAGAGAGAGTGAAACCATTGTTTTATACTAGAATGAGGTTGGGAGAATTTGATCCACCAGAAATGAATCCCTACGCCTCAATTAGTAACTGATGTTATTGAAGAAAAATCTCATAGAGATCTGGCAGTGGAAGCTTCAATGAAATCCATGGTTTTGTTGAAAAATGATGGATTTCTGCCACTACAGAAATCGTCCTACAACAAAATAGCGGTAATTGTTTGACACGTTGAAGATTTTGTCTTGATTGTTTTTAATACCAACTCAAAGTCCTGAAAGATAAGTAAATAAGGATCATGACAGAGTGCTTATTTCATATGAATTGTAATGAAATGAACTTTTGAGATTTTTTAATTTTATATCATTGTCGTTTAGGTTGTTGGACCTTTCGGTGATAGTGCTTACATCATGAATGGTGATTACCAAGCTTCACCAGATCGTCAATTTATAACAACACCAAGACAGGGTTTATCATCATTAGCTTCTAGTACTAACTTTGCTCAAGGTTGTGATGATGCTAAATGTAAGAGCTATGATTCTAACTCGGTCAAATCTGCTGTTGATGGTGTTGATGTTGTGTTTATTTGTCTTGGATTAGGTAAGAACATGTTCAGCATAGATCGCTTTTACAAAAATCCCCAGTAGTTTCCGTCAAATCATACACTTTATTCATTATTTTATGGAATGATTAAACAGTCTCTGCTGTATAACATCCATTGCTAATAGTTCAGATCTGTACTGAAATCTCCAGAGTATGGTGAAGAAGATTACATGACCTGTTTACAGTAATGTCATTTACGTTTTCAGGAACTATTCTGGAAGCTGAAGGTAATGATAGACATGATATGGAGTTACCAAGTGGACAAGTTCAGCTGATGGCTGATGCCGTGGCAAACAGTAAGTGCTTAAATCAAATCACTTTGAATTACTTTTAAATTGGCACCAAAATTTCTAAATTAGACACTGTAATTTATTTGTTGATTATGTTACAGGTGGGTCGGCGAAGGTTGTTTTAATATCATTCAATGCTGGACCAGTCAATATTACATGGGCTGATGTGAATCCAAGAGTATCAGCAATTATAGCTGCTTTCTATCCAGGACAAGCTACTGGTGTTGCTCTGAAGAATGTGATGGTTGGTGATAGTTATTCACAGTTTGGTAGATTACCATATACATGGTATTACACAGCTGATCAGGTCTGGGTTTTTTCTAATCTAATCAATTGTAGAAGACACATAAAAGTCATATTTTTGTATACAAGGGCGATATTTCGTAGTAAAAAAACAAATTAAAAACGAAACAAGCGTTCAGTTACTGAAAACAGGGTTTTATTTTTCTCAGTTAATGATAATGTGGATCATTCAGTGGATTTATGGATTTCCTGGCAATGCACATGATTGTAATCTCTGTGTTTCAACTGTCCAAAACATATCTGATATACATTTTAGGTACCACCTATTACTAACTATACAATGGTAGACAGAACATATAGATATATGTCATCACAACCTTTATATCCATTTGGTTATGGTTTAACATATTCTACATTCAACTATGATGAATTAATAACGGTAACCAATGTCAATGCTGGTGATGATAATAATATTGGTGTTCATTTTAACAATAAAGGATCTCGTACAGCTGACGAGGTAAGATGATGGGAGAGCTCTATTTTTACTGCTATTTATAGAGCTTAAGTACTGTCGAAAGATCAGATGGTGCATGGAGTACATTATGGTTAAGATCAAGCCACCAATGGGCTGTCTTGACAATTTGTTTCAATTTCTATTTATAGGTAGTACAAGTATATATTGGGTGGAAATCACCTAGTGTACCAACACCTAAGATACAGTTAGTTAATTTTACTAGAGTAACAGTACCACAAGGTAGTGGTCTTAATCTCAATTTTACTATTACACCACAAAATATGGCTGTTTATACTGATGATAAAGGTTGGGTTGTTGAGGAAGGTAAGTTGAATCAAAGTATTACCTGCTTAACCAGTACATGCTTAAGACAAAAGTTTTTTGGAGCCTCATAAGTCTCCTATTGGGTCGAAGAGAAACTCGAATTGCGAAACATTGCGTTAGAAACTACGATATTATGCTAACAATTAAATCAGTAGATCGTACTTTGAGCACAGCAATGAACATATTCTCTTCCTATTCTGTAGATTAAATATTTAAAACCACAATGAAAATATTGTTGCCGATCATCATTTCCGTCCAGAAGCAATTCCTTTTCTGCTTGTAATGAAATGTATGTAGTGGCGTATTACATTTTATAGTTACAAATCACCCTATTTGATCTGAACTCTAATCTTGATGATTCATGCATCATGATTGTTTATAACTTCAGGAACATTGATATTATCAGTAGGAGGTCAACAACCATCTGTACTGAGAACAGGAACTACCAATTATATCTCAACAGAGTTTAATATTGTTGGTACTAAAATACTAGGATTTTACTAAATACCGTATTAATGTTATTAAATTATTTCAATAAACAAATGTATTGGAATATGATGATCAGTTTAAAACAGCTAAAGATGCAGCATATATAACAGCTGAGATTTGTCGTTCAATGTGAGGGCAGATACTGAGAGGAGTGGGCTAAGAGAGTGTATAATTTACAAAATAACGCAGTTTACAACCAGGCATCAAATTGTAGCAACATCAATTTCATTATATCATTTTATCCCAGCGAATCACTGACGGATAATGTGCCATATCATTGGAACTTAAACGCATCGAAAATCTATCTGCAAAGTCATTCCGTTTCACAACTTGTTTTGACCTCCTGGTAGAGGATCACAATTTCTTAGATGCCCAATGAGGTACATACATCAACAAGGCCAGATATGAATATTCAATTACATGCTTTTTAACAATTTTATTCAGACCAATTGTAACACCCTGTTCTTTGGTTCAATTAAAACCAAGTATTTTGGTTCCCTTAATCTGAAAGGTGCCTGGTATTATTCCAGTTCTCATTGTTCTTTTAGCTGGTTGTCCTGGCTGACTTCCTCCAACATAGAAACTTATTATACCTACAATTATACAAAACATTTCATTCGATTGTATTCATCCCATCCAGTTTTTATGTATTTCAAAAAAATGTAAAAAAGGAATTTTGAATCCGATGAGTACTCTGATGACATTGATGTAACTGATATTCGATACAATGCCCAAAATAATGCATTTCTTTAAACATTTCTTGGTGGTTTTTCACGAAAATCTACTGTCCTTTGTCATACGCTACACGTTTATGTGTATTTAAGCATTACCCAAAATATTAATGATCACCATTACCTTCTTCAATAACCCATCCTTTATCGTCAGTCCATACAGCCATGTCTTGTGGTGCGATAGAAAATTTCACTATAGCTAAGTCGTTCTTGGCCAATGTTACTCTGTTGAAATCCACCAGTTGAATATTTTGTGTCGTTACACTTGGAGAGTTCCACTTGAGGTATACTTGTACGACCTACAATTAGGTAATTTATTGAACCTTTGGCTGACGCTGTGTCTATTGCCAATGAATATGGGAGCACAATTGTTCTACATTGATTAATAAATTTCAGAGTTAAGCTTTAAATATTGCTTTACATACAACGAACTTTCTATTCGCTATAGGAAGAAACATAGACGTAAAGCAAAAAGGCGAAAGGTAATGGAAAGCAATTACCTCATCGGCATCAAACTCTCCACGATTAGCTACCATAACCTGACCACTTTGTGAATCACCAGCATTTATCTCTTGTTTATATGTGAGCTGACTGTATACAAATATACCATAAGTTAAACCATAACCAAATGGATATAATGGTTGTTTTGTTGTATATCTGTATGTTCTGTCTACCATTGTATAGTTGACTATTGGTGGTACCTTCAAAATATATGCACAAAACTACATTTTTCTCGAATTAAAATCTCGGCATCAAAAGTCTCTTTTGGTGCAAAGTTAACTTTATACCAGTAAGAGGGATATTTGTTATTAAGGGCAAGGGGCTAGATTGATTAGGTGTTAATTTTTGTTACTTTTCATGCCAAAGTTCAGTATATATTCTCCTTAAGTAAGTCTTCACTTACCTGGTCGGCAGAATAAAACCATGTGTAGGGCAATCTTCCGAATTTAGGCATAGTATGATCAGTCATGGCATTTAATAAACCAATACCAGTAGCTTGTCCTGGATAGAAAGCAGCTATAATTGCTGATACTCTTGGATTCATATCAGCCCATGTAATATTGACTGGTCCGGCATTAAAAGTTATTAAAACCACTTTTGCTGATCCACCTGAAGTCAGACAAAACCATTTTATAATCATACATTGGGACTTTACACAAAAGAGAAACATTGCAAGGACTTTTGGGATGCATGATGATGGAAGATGGGCAGCATCATTTGGCTCAAAAAAACGAATTCAGCACCTGAATAATATGTAAATTAATGTACATGTATGACCAAATATGGTAAACACTTCCTTTAATGGATGTCTCTCATATTAGTAAATCTTTCATCATAGTACCGCATGGTCACACTTAGTCACAGATAAGAGATACATTGAACTTACTATATTTTACAGAGTCTTCAATCAACTGAGCCTGATAACCAGGAAGTTCCACATCAGGACGATCATTAGACTCAGCTTCTACAGGTGTACCTAAAAGTACAGTTTGAATCGGTCCCTGTTAAATTCCTGGTATTAAAATAATCATTACTTGTGGAATTTCAGGAGCGATGTATTCTACCCGAATAAATTGAATCACAGAAAGTTCACAAATAGCCATGGTTGTGAATAACTCTGTTCTATTTATGTTACATGCCACAAAGTTTAATTTTAACAGTGTTGTTATCCGCTCATGATAGGATGAACAGGAGATTGGTCTGTAGCCGATCAGTTTGTGCGTAGAAAGGA
>NW_008708159.1:7953-9056 GCF_000327385.1 Lottia gigantea | reverse complement strand
CGATAAAATAGTTATTTCCCTTTAATAATAAATGTTTAAATCCGAAAAAAAAAAACAAACGTGCAAATTTAATAAATGGAACTTCCAAAGAGGTCAGGGGGAGGGAGGCTCCGTAGGTCAAGGTCATTCAAAGTCAAAGTAATGAGATACAAGTCTTTGAAACATATAGACTTTAAAAATGTACACAGCAATAAGACCGGAAATTGACGATAGACATCAAATATGAAAAAATATTTGAATAGCCTGAGTCAATGACCTTTGATCCTACAAAGGTCAGTCAAAAACAGAAAAATTTAAATTTCTTAACCTTGTTCCTTTTTTTGAACTACAAAGTCGAAATCAACGAGCCTTTCACATGAGCTGACTAAAGCAATGCTGTAACCGTATGCAACGTCATTTTTTGAAAACATTATAAATTCTATTAAGAAAAACAAAATTTCACCCGGATGTGCCACGCCCACGTCAAAGTTTTTGTTGTGACTTTATCAAAATTAATAATAATAATAATGCCTAAATTTTCAAGTCTTTAAATATGTAAATTTTCTTTTAAAATTGTAATGTATGTTAGTTACATAAGATATGATATATTGTACATATATATAATTTTCTTTTTTTAACTGATTGTTTTGCAAAAATAGCTTTTTGATTTTTTTGGAGTTGAATTTCAACAAGGTAAAAAAAAAATAAGTAGTAGTCAGATAAATAAAGTGTAAGAAATATTGACTAATATTTCTTCAGGATCATGAAATCTGAATAAGCATTCCGCAATGTCAATTTTTTTATTAAAATATTAATCGATCAATATGACTATCCGAGTCTTTATGACTTATCAAAATGTGCCAGACTACTTCTGAATTTGAGACTAATCGCACCTTTGGAAGGGGAACAATGGTTATGGAACTATTTGTCGAATCACCAGAGGCCGACTGGCATTCGCTCATCAGGATGGAATGAAAACAGCTATTGCATTAATAAGATTTATATATAAGACATCAAGCACATGTTACATGACTAGCAAGGATGACTGCAAACTTTATAATACTAATACTGACCATGCATGCAATCTATAGTCTATATCAATATTCTATTTATAGCTATAGTCT
>NW_008708159.1:0-2057 GCF_000327385.1 Lottia gigantea | reverse complement strand
TCCGGCGTTTATATACTACTGGCTACCAAGTTGCTTTTATTGATGCAACAGGTGGATTTGCCAGAATGGCAAGGTCAGAGACATCAGTCCTTTCCTGTGAACTTTCGTTCAAAATCACACAAAAAAGCTCACCAAGCATTCATGTTGCAGGGGCTCTAGTAGAAAAACAACATTATTAGATAACTGATATTTTGTCGCACTTTAAATATGTAGAAAAACAGGTAAAAAGAAAAGATTGTTTCTCACAGCCCATCCAGATAAATTTTGATAGGGGAATGGCTATCGTACTTTCGATTTTAACAGTATTTAACTCAGAGGACCTCCATATTTACTTGAACAGATGCCAAGAAAACTTCTGCTCAGCAACAATACTTTTTCTAAAACCAATGCAACAATTAAAGATGCTTGACAAATCACCATTCAGCTTGACACGTCTTTTCACTTTCTCATATAGTGATCTAATAAGTCTTAAAATTAACTAAGGATTGTAGGGCAAATATTGCATCTGTGGTTGATAACCCTTTTTATACGCCCACACGTAAGATGGGCGTATATTGTAATCACCCCGTCGGTCCGTCCGTTCACATTTGGCTCGTGCTCACTCTACAGGCTACAGTTCTTTATGGATTCTTTTGATTTTTATTTTGTATGTCAATGTCATTATGAAGATGATCCCTATCGATTTTCGCGATGATCGGATAATATTTCACCGAAATATCGTGTCTGACATGACGTTTCACTCTATTAGCTATATTGTGCAACCCTGTAGTCACTAAAGACTGTTTTATCATTTCTGACAGCTGCCAGTGGGCGTATGTCATCTTGCCTGGCAAGCTATCTTCTAAATCCAAATTGGCTGAGTGAAATGATTTTATATGTTTCATCAAAGTTTTTTAGTCTAATACTCAAGATTTGGGTAAATAATTTACCCATGCAACTTAATAATATAATACCTCTATAGTTTTCTGGGAGATTTGGATCACCTTTTTTTTTATATACAGGGACAATGTGTCCTTCACACCAAGCTGATGGAAAACAACCAGAGTTTAAAATATTATTAAATAATACACTTAAAGATGGTAAAAGTTCATCTACACAATGAATAAATCTTCATACCATACACCAAATAATCATTCTCCTTTTTTAAATCATAGGAATTATATTCATCATCATAATCATCATCAATAAAAGACTCTAACTGATCAGGCAGTGAAAGTCGCTTAGAATACAAATCTTTTAACATAAGAAAATCAGTCAAGATTGGTAAATCGAGAAGTTCTGAAATTCGGTATTGAATTTCTAGGCCTGTATTTTGTCTGATAACTCTTCTACAAATTTCTCTTAGACTCAGATTGTTAGCGAAAAGATTCTCGTGGTTTTTCACTTAAAGTTTTAGGAAGGGATGCTTCATAAGTATCCTCTACTACGAAATGCAATATTCATGCCTAGACTCTGAAGATAATCCCTCCAGAGATAACTGACCATAGGGGACTTCTCCGTCATCCGAGGTTAAAACTTGCAGGTTGATATTTTTGAAAACAAGAAATTTGATAAAATTGACTGTTTGATCAATTTGCCATAATGGTGAGAATTGGAGTACATTTTGAATAATAGTGTTACCATTAAGGCATGGCTGATTAAAAGATTGTCTACAACCATGAGATAGAAGTAAATTAAAACATGTTAAATCGTAAACATTCTTTGCTAAATCTATGTATTGTAGAGCAGATCGACCATGGCTGTCCACAATATTTACATCAGCTCCATGTTTTAATAGTGTTTCTAACAGTTTTCTATCATTTTTCATACAGGCCAATATTAAAACTGTTTTCCCATCATTAGCCTGCTTAATTACGTCTGCACTAAGATTGAGTAAAATATAAATACATGCAAGGTATCTGGGATAGTTTTCAAAGGCACATACATTTTTCACTACTGAATTGACATTCATCATATTTAATTTTTCTTTTATCAAAGTAAATCATATGACACAAAGGTGGAGTGCTGTATGACCCTGGTGGTTTTGTCTATTGACGTCACAGGGTAAAGCAGCTAAA
>NW_008708158.1:0-1027 GCF_000327385.1 Lottia gigantea | reverse complement strand
TTCTCATATTGAAATATACTTTGCCAAAATCTTCAGGTGATATAATAAATTCCAGAGAAAGAAACATTGCCATTAGTAATGTAATAAAACTGTTTCCATTCAAGATAATTGGTGTTTATTTCATTTTAATAAGAATCAGCGTCATAACCAATAACAACAGCACGAAATCTTACATCTGAAGGACATAGACCTGGTGTCGCAAATATAATTATCAACGGTAAAAAGGATAAATTCTATTAGTTTATTATTGAGGATTATTGATTTGTATTTAATTTTAATAAGAATCAGCGTCATAACCAATAACAACAGCACGAAATCTTACATCTGAAGGACATAGACCTGGTGTCGCAAATATAATTATCAACGGTAAAAAGGATAAATTCTATTAGTTTATTATTGAAGATTATTGATTTGTATTTAATTTTAATAAGAATCAGCGTCATAACCAATAACAACAGCACGAAATCTTAAACCTTTTAAGGATTGATACTATTTGATACAGTAAATTATTATATATAGGCGTCTTAAAAATCGACGTATTTGTGATGTCGCAATAGCTCAGTCGGGTGGACAGTACAGCTGAGGAGCTAGAAGCCGCAAGTTCGAATCTCCAAATGAAAATGGGTAAGTAGATAGTTTTTGAACACAATTTAAAACTAGATTCTGGTGCATATAGGTGTTTTAAAACTTCAGATATGTGTGAAGTCGCAGTAGCTCATTTGATTAGATGGTACGTCTAAAACACAAGAAGTCCAGGGTTCGGACGGACCGACGGACCGACGGACGGACAGGGGTGCCGACAATATACGTCCACATAGAGAGATGTGGGCGTATAAAAATGAATTGAAGTTTTACGCCATCATTTTATTGGTAATACTATACAATTTTGAGTGTAAGCATGCCCTAGCTGATTAGCTTTTTGATTTCGGTTGTCCTTAGGATTCCTAATAAATCTTGATTAGATTATCACGTCACTATCGCAAATACCATGTAATTATGAAGCTGGTACAAATTTTCCTTTAATATG
>NW_008708157.1:8098-9058 GCF_000327385.1 Lottia gigantea | reverse complement strand
GATGAAACTTGTTAAAGTGATTGGATATAATTAAAAAGTGTTAAGAAACTNTGATTCGAAAATTTTTAGCCTGACTATATGAATGCCGCGCGCGGACCTATGAGAGTTATTCCACTGTCCTAGCAGACACTCTAACTTACTACTGACTGAGTTATTCCACTGTCCTAGCAGACACTCTAACTTACTACTGACTGAGTTATTCCACTGTTCTAGCAGACACTCTAACTTACTACTGACTGATTTATTCTACTATCCTAGCAGACAACACTCTAACTTGCTATTGACTGAGTTATTCTACTGTTCTAGCAGAAAACACTCTAACTTGCTATTGACTGAGTTATTCTACTGTTCTAGCAGACGACACTCTAACTTACTACTGACTGAGTTATTCTACTATCCTAGCAGACAACACTCTAACTTGCTTTTGACTGAGTTATTCTACTGTTCTAGCAGACACTCTAACTTACTACTGACTGAGTTATTCCACTGCTCTAGCAGACAATCTAACTCACTACTGACTGAGTTATTCTACTGTCCTAGCAGACGACAATCTAACTTGCTACTGACTGAGTTATTCTACTGTCCTAGCAGACGACACTCTAATGTACTACTGACTGAGTTATTCCACTGTCCTAGCAGACACTCTAACTTGCTATTGACTGAGTTATTCCACTGTTCTAGCAGACACTCTAACTTACTACTGACTGAGTTATTCTACTGTTCTAGCAGACGACACTCTAACTTACTACTGACTGAGTTATTCCACTGTTCTAGCAGACAATCTAACTTACTACTGACTGAGTTATTCTACTGTTCTAGCAGACACTCTAACTTACTACTGACTGAGTTATTCTACTGTCCTAGCAGACAACAATCTAACTTGCTACTGACTGAGTTATTCTACTGTCCTAGCAGACGACACTCTAACTAACTACTGACTGAGTTATTCCACTGTCCTAG
>NW_008708157.1:0-1884 GCF_000327385.1 Lottia gigantea | reverse complement strand
CCACAATTGCCAACAATTTGAGAGTGACTGATTAAACTATCAGTCTGTTTGGTCATTTCCATCCAGCGGTTTCTTCTTTGGCCATAATTAATCCATTGACCAGCGTTGGCTGTGACGTATGCAGTATCAGTGAAGACAGGTTTCAAGTATACAGAATACTTTTTATTAGGTACCATGAGAATATACGGTTTACCTGCAGCTTTACAAACAACCGTTTCATCGGAATAATTGACACCATATCCATCTGCATCATATGCGACAACGTGTTGGATAGGCTGTATCTTATCTTCAGTATATTGTTCAATATAACGTAGCCAATACGTCAACTTAGTCGTAGAGGCAGCCAATGCATTGCTCTTTCTGTTGGTCTTCTATATGGGGCAGATAATCCTAGTCCACTCTGTGCCTCAACCACCTTTCTCTCACTTTTTCTTCAAAAGCCGTAAGGGTAGGTATTGGTTGGTTCATTTTTGTCGTTGAAGTGAATGAATCTCTTCGTATAAATCACTTTATACTGTTTGTCTTCCGACCGCGTGCAAAGGCGACGGTCACGTGTCCTGGTAATCTTGAAAGGATTGGTGACGACCAAAGGAATATTTTGTTGAACGTTACCAACCATACCTTTCACCGAGTCGAAATTTAAGTCTTTGGAACCTCGGTAATTCAACGTAAACCCTCGCACCTTGCACACGGTTTGACCATTGGACAATTTATACGCATAGTTTTTGGCTCCACCGCTGACGAATTCGGTGATGGTCACATTCTCCTCCAACTCGTCTTTCCATTCCCCTAAGCTGTTGCCTCGCGGCGGATTCCACTGGTCTGGATGGTGCACGTAGATGACGCTATCGGTGTCGAAATAGCAGACACGCTCTGCCAAAGGTTCCAAGACGGAATAAAGCTTGAGGCGAGCCTGCGCCGTGACGAAAGCGGCAATGACGACATTGGTGATTTGAGAAGGCTGTACGTGTTCTTCCAATTTCAATCGTTCCACCATCACCATGTTGTCGTTGACCAATTGTACGTCTTTAATGGATTGCGTGACATCCGTCAGAAGATCAAAATATCTCTCTGGTTCGGTAATGTATTCCGTTTGACTGAAATTGTCCCGTTGACCAAATTTACCCCATAAAATGTTGAGCTTTAGCTTACTGCAACTTCGCATTCCGTTGTTGTAGATCACTTTAGCAGGATCGAGACTAATGCCTTCTTTTTGGTAGACGTCTGCAATAAATTGGGCTTTTTCTTGGTCAGTGCGACATTCCGAAGGGTAACCACTACTTTCCATTTTAGTTTTTAAGTAGTGGTCAATGTATCCCGTGAACAACCCTCCCGTTTTGGTCTGAGTGTCGTACTGACTCCATTTTTCTTCGGCCCAATGCCACACTTCGAAGACTTGAATGACTTTATATCCCAGAGAAGCGGCTTTCTTGAGTTCGAGGGACACGTAGGTGCCGACCAAGGCTCTTTCGTCGTCGGAATGGGCACAAGGCACGTATTCGCTAATCTCAGACTCCTGCATATTCTCCATAATACAGGAACGACACAGTGGAAACGTGGTTTTGTTGTTCCATCTGAAAGGCAGAACGGGGTGGTAGAGTCGTCTCGGTGGTACGACTTTACATTGTATCAATCCCTCGTACTGTTGCCAGTTCTGTTGATCTGGTGAAACGACGATCTCGGGTTCGTTGATAGGGAACCGACCATATTTGCAAATGTATGGATACAAGGATACCACGTCCAAGTATCGGATTTCTTCGTTCTCTTTAGGCACGGCCATCAGTTGGATGGCATTGGTCCTTCCGCCGAAAAAAGCGTCTCGGGGAAAGAGTGGTTCGGGATTTGGCCAGCCGTTGGTTTCCAAAGCGGGAAAAATCCTCCATT
>NW_008708156.1:344963-346895 GCF_000327385.1 Lottia gigantea | reverse complement strand
AGCTGTTTTGGTTTCCATCATTCTTAGTTACAAAGTTTAGCTGTTTTGGTTTCCATCATTCCTAGTTACAAAGTTTAGCTGTTTTGGTCTCCATCATTCTTAGTTACAAAGTTTAGCTGTTTTAGTCTCCATCATTTTTCTTAGTTACAAAGTTTAGCTGTTTTTGTGTCCATCATTCTTATTTACAAAGTTTCGCTGTTTTGGTTTCCATCATTCTTAGTTACAAAGTTTAGCTGTTTTGGTTTCCATCATTCTTAGTTACAAAATTTAGCTGTTTTAGTTTCCATCATTCTTAGTTACAAAGTTTAGCAGTTTTGGTTTCCATCATTCTTAGTTACAAAGTTTCGCTGTTTTGGTTTCCATCATTCTTAGTTACAAAGTTTAGCTGTTTTGGTTTCGATCATTCTTAGTTACAAAGTTTAGCTGTTTTAGTCTCCATCATTCTTAGTTACAAAGTTTAGCTGTTTTGGTCTCCATCATTCTTAGTAACAAAGTTTAGCTGTTTTGGTTTCCATCATTCTTAGTTACAAAGTTTAGTTGTTTTGATCTCCATCATTCTTAGTTACAAAGTTTCCATCATTCTTAGTTACAAAGTTTAGCTGTTTTGGTTTCCATCATTCTTAGTTACAAAGTTTAGCTGTTTTGGTCTCCATCATTCTTAGTTACAAAGTTTAGCTGTTTTGGTTTCCATCATTCTTAGTTACCAAGTTTAGTTGTTTTGATCTCCATCATTCTTAGTTACAAAGTTTCCATCATTCTAAGTTACAAAGTTTAGTTGTTTTGGTTTCCATCATCCTTAGTTACAAAGTTTAGTTGTTTTAGTCTCCATCATTATTAGTTACAAAGTTTAGTTGTTTTAGTCTCCATCATTCTTAGTTACAAAGTTTAGTTGTTTTAGTTTCGATCATTCTTAATTACAAAGTTTAGCTGTTTTGGTTTCTATCATTCTTAGTTACAAAGTTTAGCTGTTTTGGTTTCCATCATTCTTAGTTACAAAGTTTAGCTGTTTTGGTTTCCATCATTGTTAGTTACAAAGTTTAGCTGTTTTGTTTTCCATCATTCTTAGTTACAAAGTTTAGCTGTTTTGGTTTCCATCATTCTTAGTTACAAAGTTTAGTTGTTTTGGTTTCCATCATTCTTAGTTACAAAGTTTAGTTGTTTTAGTTTCCATGATTGTTAGTTACAAAGTTTAGCTGTTTTGTTAGCTGTTTTAGTTTCCATCATTCTTAGTTACAAAGTTTAGCTGTTTTAGTTTCCATCATTCTTAGTTACAAAGTTTAGCTGTTTTGTTAGCTGTTTTAGTTTCCATCATTCTTAGTTACAAAGTTTAGCTGTTTTTATTTCCATGTTTGTTTGTGGTGTCAAAGCAACATCAGGGCACACCTGTACACTCAACAAATAAATAAAATAAGGAATGTGAGGAATTATATAAGATTTCACATTATAGGATTTATCATCAGGAAGAAAGATGATTCTTATGTATACAGAAATTTTACCAGGAGAAATTACACTATACAGATTACTCTTTATAAATTATCTTCACCGTCAATTTACACCTCATTTTGATATAAAATCTTTATTTCGTGAACTTGGCCAGTGTTTTTATGAGGAATTGTTGGATAGCCAAAAATCAAAGATGCAATCCTATTGCTCTACTCTAGGTTGTTCCGATATTCCACAATTCCTTATACATTGTATTCGGGATTTACATGCCTCGCTTTGGCCAGGCCAGGCCTTTAGTAAAAAATTTCTGATATCAAAATATAGACTTAAAATTAGAAAACAAAAAGGATGAGTTCTAATCTAATTTTAATTTTATTGCTTCTTTAGCAACAGAGGAATCATTCCATTTAACTCCATCATTATAGGACAAATGCACCAAGTCAAAGCTTGTTGTCTCCATCATTATAGGACAAATGCACCAAGTCAAAG
>NW_008708156.1:312261-341850 GCF_000327385.1 Lottia gigantea | reverse complement strand
TGCACCAAGTCAAAGCTTGTTGTCTCCATCATTATAGGACAAATGCACCAAGTCAAAGCTTGCTGTTTCCTGCAATATAGAACAAATGCACCAAGTCAAAGCTTTCCGTCTCCAGCATTATAGGACAAATGCACCAAGTCAAAGCTTGCTGTTTCCTGCAATATAGAGCAAATGTACCAAGTCAAAGCTTGCTGTTTCCTGCAATATAGAGCAAATGCACCAAGTCAAAGCTTTCCGTCTCCAGCATTATAGGACAAATGTACCAAGTCAAAGCTTGCTGTTTCCTGTAATATAAAACAAATGCACCAAGTCAAAGCTTTCTGTTTCCTGCAATATAGAACAAATGCACCAAATCAAAGCTTTCCGTCTCCATCATTATAGGACAAATGTACCAAATCAAAGCTTTCCGTCTCCATCAATATAGGACAAATGTACCGAGTCAAAGCTTGCTGTTTCCTGCATTATAGGACAAATGCACCAAGTCAAAGCTTGCTGTTTCCTGCAATATAGAACAAATGTACCGAGTCAAAGCTTGTTGTCTCCATCATTATAGGACAAATGCACCAAGTCAAAGCTTGCTGTTTCCTGCAATATAGAACAAATGCACCAAGTCAAAGCTTGCTGTTTCCTGCAATATGGAACAAATGCACCAAGTCAAAGCTTTCCGTCTCCAGCATTATAGGACAAATGCACCAAGTCAAAGCTTGCTGTTTCCTGCAATATAGGACAAATGCACCAAGTCAAAGCTTGCTGTTTCCTGCAATATAGGACAAATGCACCAAGTCAAAGCTTGCTGTTTCCTGCAATATAGAACAAATGCACCAAGTCAAAGCTTGCTGTCTCCATCATTATAGGACAAATGCACCAAGTCAAAGCTTGCTGTTTCCTGCAATATAGAACAAATGTACCAAGTCAAAGCTTTCTGTTTCCTGCAATATAGAACAAATGCACCAAGTCAAAGCTTTCCGTCTCCATCAATATAGGACAAATGCACCAAGTCAAAGCTTTCCGTCTCCATCATTATAGGACAAATGCACCAAGTCAAAGCTTGCTGTTTCCTGCAATATAGAGCAAATGTACCGAGTCAAAGCTTGTTGTCTCCATCATTATAGGACAAATGCACCAAGTCAAAGCTTGCTGTTTCCTGCAATATAGAGCAAATGTACCGAGTCAAAGCTTGTTGTCTCCATCATTATAGGACAAATGCACCAAGTCAAAGTTTGCTGTTTCCTGCAATATAGAGCAAATGCACCAAGTCAAAGCTTTCCGTCTCCATCATTATAGGACAAATGCACCAAGTCAAAGTTTGCTGTTTCCTGCAATATAGAACAAATGCACCAAGTCAAAGCTTGCTGTTTCCTGCATTATAGGACAAATGCACCAAGTCAAAGCTTTCCGTCTCCATCATTATAGGACAAATGCACCAAGTCAAAGCTTGCTGTTTCCTGCAATATAGAACAAATGCACCAAGTCAAAGCTTGTTGTCTCCATCATTATAGAACAAATGCAACAAGTCAAAGCTTGCTGTTTCCTGCATTATAGGACAAATTCACCAAGTCAAAGCTTGCTGTTTCCTGCAATATAGAACAAATTCACCAAGTCATCGCTTGCTGTTTCCTGCATTATAGGACAAATGCACCAAGTCAAAGATTTCCGTCTCCAGCATTATAGGACAAATGCACCAAGTCAAAGCTTGCTGTTTCCTGTAATATAGAACAAATGCACCAAGTCAAAGCTTGCTGTTTCCTGCAATATAGACCAAATGCACAAAGTCAAAGCTTGCTGTTTCCTGCAATATAGAACAAATGCACCAATTCAAAGATTTCCGTCTCCAGCATTATAGGACAAATGCACCAAGTCAAAGCTTGCTGTTTCCTGTAATATAGAACAAATGCACCAAGTCAAAGCTTTCTGTTTCCTGCAATATAGACCAAATGCACCAAGTCAAAGCTTGCTGTTTCCTGTAATATAGAACAAATGCACCAAGTCAAAGCTTTCTGTTTCCTGCAATATAGAACAAATGCACCAAGTCAAAGCTTGCTGTTTCCTGCAATAAAGGACAAATGCACCAAGTCAAAGCTTGCTGTTTCCTGCAATATAGAACAAATGCACCAAGTCAAAGCTTGCTGTTTCCTGCTATATAGAACAAATGCACCAAGTCAAAGCTTTCCGTCTCCATCATTATAGGACAAATGCACCAAGTCAAAACTTTCCGTCTCCAGCTTTATGGGAAAATGCATCAAGTCAAAGAAAAATAAGTATTCATGGCTGCATATTATCCGATCAAAATTGGCCCTGGAATCTTTGCCAATCAAATTAGACCACTCGTTATGACGCTATATTCGCGAACGTAAACAACACGAAAGCAGTGTTTCATTAAATGTTTTGTTTCGTATGAACGATAGTGAGTTAAGTAAGATGTTCGGTAAAGAATTGAAGTTGATAGAAAATCAAACCTTTGGAATATTTACTTTGGAAAGTGGAAAGTATCTATCTGATTAGACCCCGAAGTCAGTCACAAATGAAAAATTGAAATTTCGACTAGTTGAAAAAATGTGACTGATGTTTTCAACTGCTATGAAAATAAATCAATGTGATATTTAGATATTAACATAATTGTATGTATATTTCATATATTATACAGAACATACTTGAATGTATTCAGCTAACTGTTCAAAAAAGGAACTTTCAAAAACATGCATTTAATTTGTGATGCAAAATGACACTAATAGTCTAACTCTACATATTCTATGCATGATAAAAGCTTCATTGTTGATTCAAAATCAGCAAAGGACCCCTAAATTTTACTTTTCAGAAAGCTAAGCTAAAATTAATTTTAAGTAGTGAGCACCATATTTTATTATATACTTACTTGCATAAGGTTTTAAAACTAGTTGAAAAAAAACCTCTACGAGGACGACTGGCGAATAAATACGAAAAGCAATTCTGACTACTGGTGACGACTTCGGGTCCTAAATCTGATTGGTCAGATTTATTAACCTCCAATCGAATTTCCACGCCCACAAACCGAAGTGTAGTGGGCTTAGTTTAATGCGGGTTAATCAGATCATGTTAAAACCCGTATTCGGGATACGATGAGGTATAATGATCTATTTGTAATCAATAGTGGTAAAGAAATCCGGTGAAAAGTTTGACCAAGACCCAATAGAAGTTTTATTTATAGTCGTGGCAGCAGTCAGTGGGTCTATATTACCTTGCCTATGACATGCATATCCTGTATGATAAAACATGTGATGGATGATGTACTATTTCTACTAATGCCTTTAACCTGACATATGTTACAGTTAGTTGCGAGAGTAAGAAAGATTTATCAAATCGTATATCTATGACACGCATATTGAAATATGTTTATTTATCGATACCAGAATATTATTGGAAATGTCACTGCTGTTAACAAGCATATTGTTGTTGCTGTCAGGAGACCACTGTGTAATCGATGATGCTACAAAACAGATCAGCTTGTTAAATGAAGAACAGGTCACCAATACCTTTATGTATTAAACATGTTGTTCTTACATAGAAATAACCACACCAACTTAGTTAACCGACATTTTCAACCACTTCATATCGGTTGATCTTTTAGTAATGTTCATAAATATTTCCAGGAACCAACCTGTCTTAGGTCAACACGTAAAAGAGAGTAAAATATTCAAACTTTACAAGCTGCCACAGATACCCCATTTTGTTAGTGACAGTAGCATAAATTTTCATTTTTAAGGTCCCAAAATACGCCAGTGTCATGGTATTTACCTGTACGGTATCGTTTCGTGATAGACAAACATTTTATATTGCCAAATGTTATCAGCAATTATTGATAAGGATGACAGTATTGACCGAGCTGTAACGATTATTCTTGCCTTGGTGTATTCAATTAATACATTCAGTGTTTTATATGGCTATATCTATTCGTCCACGAGAAAGCGAGGAAATAGGCGACAAGGCGAGAAAGCAAGGAAAAGGGCATGAAAGCGGTGCAAAGGGCGAGAAATCGAGAAAGCGGGACTTTTTTTACCCTCGCTTTCTCACCTCTTTCCCCGATTTCTCGTGGGCGAGATCAATCAAAAAACTAAAAATCGAATTTTTGTAAAAATATTTGTACACATTTATCTTGTGAATACATTTATAAAACAGGTCAAATTTAAATAATTAATTCACGATTCCGTTTACACGGTATCACGCAATTTGATTGGATAACAGCGGTCGCGTGCGTTCCTTCGAACGTCAACAGAGCCGAAATCGACACATCACTGAATGTTAAAGGTATTTTCTAATTTCCCTCGAATGTGCACACTCCAAATTCCAACAATATCGTGAATTCTGGACTTATTTAGAACTCGTCTTTCAATTATTGAACTTTCATGACACAGCCTGCAACTAGCTTGCAGATCCACCCGTATCAACTTCGAGATCAGCGTGCTGTTCAACTCATGGAAACTAACGAACATTAGCGACGGATGTGCAATATGATTTAAACATTAAGTCAGTAGTATATGTCTTTTCGGATATGACGCATTTCACTTCTGCGCATGCGCAGCTTTTTCAATGCATCATATCCGAAAAGACACAACTGTTAAAATGTATTATAACAGACTCCCCAAACTGTATTATAACAGACTCCTTCCAAACTGTATTATAACAGACTCCATATAAATTACCCAAACCACAGACAAGAATCACTAACAATAATACAGTATAAAATAACCGCATTAAAAATGTCTTTAATTTTAAAACACGAACAAAAAAAATTCGAAGGAAATTCATCCCAAAAGTGGCCAATTTTGTCTCAAACAACAAAATTCCTCCTTGTATTAAATCTTTGGTATTAAAAATATATGGTGTTTATTGAACAAATATGTCTTTAATAAATGTCCATCCTCCTAAAACGTATTTCGGTGAGGGAGTCATACAAAAGTCATTGGGTTCTCTTCCTGGATTCCCATGGGCAAAATATCCCGGAGAAAAACATCTCCCAAGCCACAATTATACAGGTCCAGGCACGAGATTAGATCTGCGTTTAGACGAACATGATAATCCCAAACCAGGGGAAGAACCCGTTAATAGAGTTGACGCAGCAGCGCTCAAACACGACATACTGTACAGAAACAAAGACGTAACATTCAGACACCAAGCAGACAAACAAATGATAGACGAACTCGAAAATATTCCCAATCCCACTTTCAAAGAGAAATTACAGAGGGCTCTTATCATAAAACTCTTGAAGGCAAAATTGAAATTGGGTATGGGCAATTCACAAAGAATTTCGAAAAAACAAACATTTCCTCAAAGTCAAAGTTTTTGATAAAGATGAAATTTGGTCAGCCGATTTAATCAACATCCCAGTCGAGAGAGGGTACAAGTACTGTTTGACGGTGATCGACATATACACGAGATACGCTTGGGTCTTTCCCTTGAAAAACAAATCGGGTCTGACTGTCAAACAAGCATTCGAAACCATAATGAAACAATCCGACAGACGACCCCTAAAGTTGTGGGTTGATAAAGGAAGCGAATTCTACAACAGAAATGTGAAATCTCTGGGGTTTGAAATTTACAGCACGCATAACGAAGGTAAAGCCGTAGTGATAGAAAGATTCAACAGGACTCTTAAAAGCAAATTATTCAAGAAATTCACGGAATTGAAATCTCAAAAATGGCTTAAAATATTACCAGTTGCTGTCGACGAATACAATAACAAAATACATTCGTCTATAGGTGTGACGCCATCGCAAGCCTCTAATAATCCGAATATCATGAAGTCCGTCAACACTCGAAACAACTTTGAAAACGAGATTAGCAATTTGAATATTAAACCCAAATTCAAAGTTGGAGATCGAGTTCGTATTTTTAAATATAAATCATTGTTTCAGAAAGGTTACGTCGGCTATTGGACTAACGAGATATTCATCGTTGATAAAGTAAACAACACATCACCTCCCACGTATGAATTGATCGATCAAGACAAAGAACAAATCATAGGAAGGTTTTATCAAAATGATCTTCAAAAAACTGACTTTTAAAAATGAATCTCGAAAATGAAGATTTAGATGAAAGGTTAAGAAATTTAGATGTCGACAAGCATTTACGCTCTCTTAAATTAAGATTTTTTAAATTTAAATGTAAATTTATCTTCAAAATATTATTGAATGTGTTTTATCAGAATGTTATACAAGTTTTTTCAAACACAAACTACGTATATATTTCGTCAATTGGGTCTTCAGCAATACTTGCCGCCTACTTCGAAAAACACCTCAAAAAAACCAACTTAAAAAATGAATGCGTTTCTCGATAAATACGGAAAAGACACGACCACAAATTTTCAACTTGTGAAATGGGCCAAGGAATTGAACGTCTCGCCGTTTTATTATTGAATGCGAGATGAAATTGATGAACTGAAATACAAGAAAGGTAAATTTTACGCCATCACAAACATTCACACGTCGGATCAAAAAGGAGTTCATCACTCTGCTTTACACAAAGGTTCTTCGAATAACTTTTATTTCTTTGATTCTTTCGGTCTAGAACCGACAGAAGAGATAACGAAATTAACTAGCAAACCAATCAAATGTTCTACGTTTCAAATTCAAATGCCAGGACAAAAGCTGTGTGGACAGCTGTCGCTTTGAGTTTTATATCGGTTGAGTTTGGGAGAAAAGTTTGAAGAAATTATAATAAATTTAACTCAATAAAAATGGAAAACAAGTTTGGATTAGGGTCTTTACCTCTAGAATCTAAAAATCCCATGAGTTCTACGGCGTTTATAAACAAAGCGAAACCTTTTTTCGTGGATCAAATCGGAGACACCTTGCAAGGGGATATCGATAGGAACAATTTCAAAATAACTAATTTAAAGTTTCCAGGAAACGATAACGATGCCGTGAACAAGAAATATTTACTGGATCAAATAAACGCAATTCAAATAGATAAGGACCATGTTGAAAATAGAATAAATGACGTGAAAAGATTCATCAGACGAAATATTAAAAATCTTGTGGACGAACCCAAACTACAACAAGAGTTAACGAGTTTGAAACGTCTTATTCAAGTGGATAAAACAAGTCAGTTGCAAAATTTAATATCTAAATTAGACGATAAGATTACGAAGGTAAAAATAGACGTCCAACGTTTAATAGACAACCCAAATGTAAACGAGGATAGATTGACACGAAAACTAACCGCTTTGGAAAGAAAACTTGGCGAATTGCTAGCAGAACTAGACAAGACCGCGGACAAAACCGAGTTACAAAATTTGAACGAAAAGATCGCGAAGCAAAAATCAGATGTTCAAGATATAATTAACACACTTCCCATTGACAAAGATACGTTGAAACAACAATTGACTGCTTTGGATACTAAAATTCTAGAATTAGTAAAAGAAGTGGGTGTGATTAAAAACTTTCTTCTGAGCACAGTTCTAACGGTAGGAGTAACGGTGGCAACGGCCGTGACTGGTGGATTAATGCTTCCGGTCATCGTCCCAACCGTATTGGCCGTTCAAACGTCTTCTTGCGGTCTCATCACTTTAGGTTTCACGAGCAAAAAGAAAGCTCATTATAAAAAGAAAACGGATATCTTGAATATGTATCTTAATCAATTGTACATCTTTTTCGAAAGATCGAGAGAAGACATAACATAACAAGAACATAACAGTTGAAGAATTACAAGAATTCAATGAAATTTTGGACAAATTCCATACAGAAATATCAGCGGTCAAAATAAAGAAATAATCAAAAATATACACTTAAAAAAATATGAATAAAATCGAACTTAATGAAACATTGATAGAAAACGCCCTATTTTCCGATGTTATCAAGGCTATCTCTGATAAATTTAAAACATTCAAAGGACAAATTAAAATAGATGGAGAGATAGTCGAGGAAGGGAATCACAGACAATACATGTCACTCCTCGGTTTCAATGCCAAAACATTTCACAATATCTTTTCAAATATGGACAAAAAATCCGATGCTTCCGATTGGTATTTTACAGGAAAAATAATTTTAATGAAAGACAATTTCCCAGAAATAAAAAGGTCGACAGTTGGCAGAGGAGGAACTGATCTGCTTAAAAAGATCAATGAATACGAAGGCGAAAATTGTTACATACCTACAGATGGTCACTGTTTTATCAAATGCGTAAATCGTGTTTTGAACAAAGATTTAACGTGTAAATTTCAAGAATACATCAACGGGTTTTCAAAAGCAAATAAAAAAGGAGTGATGACTTGTGCTAGAATGAAGGAATTCAACAAGAAATTCAACACTTCGTTTCAAATTTATAATCCCAGAAAACAGACATTTTCACCCCAGAGACGTTCACGATGAATTAGATTGGGTTTTGTACTTACACAACTCGCATTTCTGTTTGATTAGAAGAAGCCAAAAAAGTTTGGGAATTCAAGAAATAGAAGGCAATTACGAACAGATGTGGAAAACGTGTAGAGACGACAACGCAGTAACACAGGTTTCACCTCTCAAACTAAACGTGCTTTCGAGTATGAGTGATGATGCGTTATTCACTTGGGATTGCGAAACGTATTCAGAAAAAGACACGCGAAGAGCAATTCCTTATGCCTGCACTTTAATTAATTTAGAAAAACTAAGGAAAATGTGAAACAGAATAAATAATCTCTTTCCAGATTTAAAGTCATCAGATCCCCTTCCAGAAGAATTTTATGATAAACTAATGAATGTAGTAGAAATATTTGTAGGTACAGATTGCATCGATCAAATGTTGAAATATTTAGGTCAATAAGGTAGAAAGAGATTAATATTAATTTCTCATAACGGCAGTGGATTCGACAACTGCTTAAAAATGCAAAAAAACTAACGCATTGCCCTTTAAAAACACCCAGAGGAATTCTTTTCCTTTATCTAATCCATACACGGATGAAGATTTACAGAAAAATGGAAAAGACAGAAAGAAATAAAGGGTAATTATTTATAACATATTAATTTCACGTGTTCCTATCAACACGAATCCTCTAGTTTGGCTGCATGGGGAAATTCTTCCAATCTTCCCGCGAATTTGAGAAAGATTGCCGACGTAGATATCGCTAAATACACGCAAGACAACTGGGAGGAATTGAGACACGAATGGGAAACTTACGCCAAGAGAGACACTCTCTGTTTGGGAGCTTGTTTGATAAAATACAACCAAGTCACGAAAGAAGTTGTAAACCAGAATATGTCCAATAATCTAACGGCTCCATCTTTATCTTTAAAGGGTTGGTATTATTTATATCATTACGATAAAGAAATGGTGGAAGAAGAATGGTATGAAACTACTAGAATGGTTGCGAAACATATCGAAAAAGAAAATATAGAAAAAGTTTATTCGCACACAAATCCTTTTATAAGAAATTTTATCAGACGATCTATTAAAGGAGGAAGAGTTTCGGCAAATAGAAAATCATTTGAAACGAACAAAATGGATGAAATTTGTAACGTATTAAAGGAATATATTTCACAAAGTGAAACACGAAGTGACACAGAACTTGAACATAATTGATTTATTCAAAGAATACAGCGCAAGCACAAAAGACAAAACGGAGGTTCATTCGAGACTTAAAAAAATAGAATGTACTAAACTAATGGCATTTGACGCTAACGGTTTATACGCTTCCGCCATGTCGGATTTAGACAGTGAATATCCGAGAGCGGAAAGTGGAAGACCGTTTCTACCAGAAGAAGAAAAAGAATTTGTGAAACTCTTCAATAAACAAAAATTCAGACCTAGAACAGCTATTTTAACAGTGTGGTTTGACTACCCCAAAAACATGTTCTTCCAACCGATAAAGAAGGTAAAAAGGAAACGGGTAACAAAATCAGGTTCAGAAATGGTTTCTGTCACGACGTTTTAACATCGGTCGATATTCAAGAAATAGTGAAAGCCGGTGGACGAATTATTAGAATATTAGATGGTATAGTTTACGAAGAAAATTTTAAAACTCCACCCTATAGAGATTATATTTTAATTTTGAGAGATCTAAGAAATAAATATAAACGAGAAGGTAATATCGTGGGTAGTAATTGCATGAAATTATTAGGTAATTCCTTGTATGGTAAATCAATTCAGAAAGATATATTCACAACTAGACATTTATGGAATGAAGCAATTTTACAGGCCAACTTTGATTCACGCGTTAAAACCTATGAGAAAATTAATGATACTCAATATATTGTTGAAACGGAAATTGAAGAAAAAGATAGTAAAAAAAATAATGAACAATTTCATTCACGCCATAAATGGATTTTATAAACCCGAAATATACTATACCGACACCGATAGTTTGTACATTTCATCCAAAAATTGGAAAAAACTAAACAGAGCTGGTTTGATCTCCGAAAAAGACTATTGCAAAGGTAAAAACGATTACGGTGACCACCAAACACCAAACAGTGAAGGAATTATGTATCCTTACAACGACAAAGATGAGTATAGTTTTGATGAAAACTATGAATTTGATGATTTCGATTATCTTACTATTCAAGAAGAGAATGAAGATTGTTTTAAATGAAGTTGAATGACAATTTCTTCGTTGCCAAAGTCTATGAATCTGTTTTTACCGTCTTTGATTTCCAGATTTATATCTTTGATCATGAAAGAATTGACTGGTAAATAGGTCGTTTGAAACGGTTTCTCTATAATTCTGTATCCGATCGGCACCGTAAAAGTCGGTATGCTGTATATGATTTGGCGTTTGTGCTTGTTGAAAAATCCACCGTTGATCAAATTACAATGAATGTTGATCACCTCGATATCGTTCTCGATGTTGGCCTTGTGCGGCGCCAATGTCGATTGCGCGTATTTTCGATTATCGAACCCTAGTAACGCATTCAACGAATTTTCTACGTTGAAATCGACTTGACTGTTATTTCTCAAGATCAGTTTTATTTTGTTCAGATTCAAATTACCTTCGAATTCGATATTGTTTTTGCCGTTCACGCTTCCTGCGTATTCGGATAGGTATTCGTTGATGGCTACGTATTCGTAGCTCCCCGGTAGTAAGCTTATGGTTTCGAACGTAACTCCATTATCCGTCGATATTTTTTGTTGATTGTTTTTTTCGTTGATGTTTCTAATGGAATTGTAAACGGAGAAATACTTTAATCCCAGTTCGTACTGTTTATTGCGATCGAGTTCATACTCGTAGTCTAGAGACAATTTGATGTCTGGTTTATTCGAGGTGATAACGAACAATTGCTCTTTATTGGACATTTTTAATGACGTTTATATAGTCTTTTTTAGTGATGATTTTTTTCTCCAAAAGTCGTTTTAATATGGCATTGACTTCGTTGTATTGTCTGTCCGATCGATGACCTTCCTTCATGGCCGCTAATATTATTTCTAATCTATTAAGCAATTCTTTATTGTCGTCGGATAAAAACGTTATACCTTGCCCAGATGCCACCATATCATCGAATTCGTCTATTTCTTGTATGATTGGATAATCATCTACATCCTCTTCATCATGTTCAATTACTCTTTTATATAGTTTAACTTCTTTCAATCTTCTTGTTTCGGGTCCTGATTTTCTTATTGCATCTAAAAATTTGGAGTATGCTACTAAATCCTTATAATCGGCAATACCAACATCCTTGCCATATATATAATCTTTTGTGTCGATTTTGAATTGTGGTGAATTTCCACTAAATATAATTCTAAATCCATTAAACAATAAACCTTGATTATCAACGATTGGTGAAATGCTCTTTGGTAAATCTGGGTCAGGGTTTGAAAAAAGACGATTTATATCATCTAATGTCCTAATTATAATACCATTATATTCAATCGGTTTGGGTTCTATATGAGGTGTGGGTTCTAAAGCTAATTTATTTTTAATATCCTCTTGAGATTTTAATATGGGTTGAAATAGAGTCTGTAGATTTTCCGTTAATCCGAGTTGTTGTAATCTGTTATTTTCAACTTGGGTCTTTATTTTATTCTTAGCTTTGATATATTCTCTATTTCTTATTAAAAAATTATTCCAATCTGTCATTTTTAAAAAAATAAAATTAACATATATCGATCATAACTCTTTCTCCCGCAGGTTTTCTAGTATTTACAAATACATATCCATGATCATCTGGGTTTCTCCATTGAGCTTTACAAACCTTTTTAAATGTATCTCTATCCATTCCGTGATTTATAGACTGAATGATTTGAGATAAATCTTTATCGTTTAATTCAAATAATAAAAAACAATTTGCATTTTTTCTAATGAACATAGAATCCATCCCGTAAAAAGATTGGGATTGGTATATGCAGTGACAGTTGTGATGTCTTCCTTTGGTGAAGAATTCTTGTTGAACAGTTTGATTTCTTTGCGCTACGCAGTCGTCAAACAATATTAAGTTCTTTCGATTGCTATCAATATTAGACAAGTCTAGATTATTAACATTTTTCGTAAGAAAAACTTTTATATCCGTTGGATTGAAAGATGGATTCTTTGATTTAATGAAGTTTTCTATGATATCTTTTATTTCCACTTCTTCTTCGTTTTCCTCGTAATATTGAAATATGTCTTGAACATCTTTCTTTGGTAAATATTCCAAAGCTTTGAGGAATTGATAATACGATTGCTCTGGTGTTGTTGTGTAGATATACAAAGAATCGAAATCTAAAAGGTTTGGTGTTGTCAACATGTTAAAAGTGAGATGAGTTTTCCCAGAACCGGAACTACCGCATATACACATGAGCATTGGGTTATTAGGAAATATTTCCGAATGATTAAATTTCTTGCCCATTTTTATTTATTATATTTTCGTACCAAAAATCACCCCGTTGCCTTTATACTTTGAAAGGAAGATCCCCTCGCCCGAACGTATGCCCTTGTGTTTGACCTTCATTTCTCCGGTGTCGATTTTATCTATTAATTTGCTTAATCCCTCTTTAACGGTTTTCTTGGTTTCTTCGCCAAATCTTTGTCCGAATTCTTCAACCGTCCCTAATATATCTCCTACTCCCGAACCTCCTCGTGCTTCTCTTTCCATTGCCAAATTGTGTCTACGCGCTTCGGCGTTTGCAGCGGCTTCAGCTTTCTTATCGTTGACAGCTTTGGCTATCCCAGCAGCTCCACCTGCAGTTGCACCGGCTGCAGCTAAACCAGCAAAGATTAAAGGTAAGAAAGGTAAAAATCCACCTTTTTTAGTTAAATTCTCATCAATTCTTTCCAAGTCTATATGTCTCTGACTTTGCAATGTTTGTATTTATCGATAATCTTTTGGGTTATATGCACTTTTTTACCGTTGTAAGTTATTAGAGTCGGCGAATTCGTTTCCATAGCTTCTATTATTTTCATAACTAAAGTTTCTGGTTTCATTTGTAAAGGGTGTTTTTTTATTCAATTCTTATCATTCTTCTATCTGATATTTTAATCAAATGTTTTGCTTCTTCCAGCAATAAACAGTAGCCGGTCACATCTCCTTGTGTTTTATCGATGTGAATATTTATGTTTACCCCTGTTTTGAAAAGATCTTCTTGATGAGCTGACAGATCGAAACAAAAGATTGGATGATTGAGTGAAAAATCTGTGTATTCAAACTAAGGCGTATTTCCAAACAATTCGCACATGTTTTTATAGTTTCTGTACAATTCGTTGTAATCTTTTTTGGAAGGATCAATTGTTAAAGGTTGATTGGGATAATTATCGTTGTTCAATCTGACTTGAAATTTGCGAATGATGGGATCTTGAGTATGGTTCAATGCCACTCTGAAAATGTTGTTGTTGTTTGTCTGAGAGTCTGGCAAGTTTTTGAAACCGACCATTAGATATCTCGCTGGTTTGACGGTGTTGGTAATTGGCCACGTGGTGGATTCTCCCGTTAAAGTCATGCTATCTACCGTGTTACGACGAAGAAGAGCAATTTCGATGTCTTTGGTTAAAGAGTTGAATATTCTCGTTTCAACTTCTACGGAAGGAGTGATTACCGGTATGTAAAGTTGGATATTCGTTGTTTCCAATTTTGCGTCAAAGTTGTTTTCACCAAAGAATATCTTGTTGTCATTGATTTCTCTTTGCAAATGAATTTTATACCGTAAACCTATGGAAACCTTTCTATGTTCCAAAAGACCAAAGAAAGGATACAACTTCCAATTAACGTAATTACCCCATCTGTTGTTCTCGACGACATTGTTGTATTGAAGCGCTCGTTTTTCAAATCCGTGATTTACTCCGCGAGTCACTCTTTCCAGTGTGTTTCTAGCAACTACCCTTATCCTAGCAAGGTCTGCGTCATTTGCTACAGTTCTAACCGGTTCTTTTAAAACTTCTCCGTCACCGACATCGGGAATCCATCCCGAAACTGAATCGTAGTTTTTAGGATAGAGAACCGTTTTCAACATTGTGTCAAACTCGCCGGGGTGTTTTATGGTCTCCATCGGATTTGAACCAGCTTCCAAAACCATTTCGCTGAATAAAGACGGAAAGAAGTTGTTTTCTAAAGTCGTGTTGGTTTGTGGAATTCGATTCTGAGCGGCGTCTTTGATTTTGAAATCGCATCGGAAATGGGCATCGGAAAGGAGCAACCAATTGGACAACGAATTAATTTCAAAGGTAACTCTTCCTCCGTCGTTTATTTGGGTCTTTGTCCCTACCGATGGTGAGATGATTACGTAATCCTCTTCCTCTTGTTGAACGAATATTGAATCGGATCATACAATTGAAAGATTGGATCCAATCTGTAATTTTTGCTTGCCATTTTTATCCAATGATTTTAAACCCTTTTCCTTGTTTTTCTAGGGCTTGTCGTTCTAGTCTCTTGTTTCTTAGTTCTCTTATTAGCTGCAGTTCTTTAAGTTCGTCAGATTTTTTCTCTGCATCGCTTATATTTACTCCTGCTTTTGCCACAGATCCAAGAGCTTGCGCTTCTGAGGAAATGAGGGATTTGTTGTTTGAGACAAAATTGGCCACTTTGGGGATGAGAGATGTTAGCGCAGAGAAGAAACCGTCTCCTTCGAATTTTTTTTGTTCGTGTTTTAAAATTAAAGACATTTTTAATGCGGTTATTTTTTACTGTATTATTTTAGTGAATCTTGTCTGTGGTTTGGGTAATTTATATGGAGTCTGTTATAATACAGTTTGGGGAGTCTGTTATAATACATTTTTAACAGTTTCGGGAGTCTGTTATAATACATTTTAACAGTTGTGTCTTTTCGGATATGACGCATTGAAAAAGCTGCGCATGCGCAGAAGTGAAATGCGTCATATCCGAAAAGACATATACTACTTAAGCCAACGTTATCAAGTATTTCCTGTTTCCATCAAACAGGAAATCGTGACCACTTTTTAAAGGATTAATGAATGAAATTTGTTGTTGTTTCTGAGACCAAGGTATGATTTACTCCAGAATATCTAGTTCTTGTCCCTTTAAAGGAATATCAAACGTCATGAAAAATGAATTTTGACATTGTTTTTCGATAGTTCATTTACTTTCGGATACGTAACATTTGTAGTTGGAAATGTACACAAAGCAATTTTAAATGTTTAAGCAAAAACAAAGTGAAAAGAAGATGTAGATTATTGAAGTATAAAGTATAGAGATACTACTAACTCTCTACTGTAACTTGAGCATTCAATGGCGCTTTACAAACACAGATATATCTACATTAGTCAATATCTACACTCACACACCCTCACACACACAGTTCTTATTGGGTAAAAGTTCTCCCATTCTTGTCACGAAGGCCTATGAAAATGGCGGTTTCAATGCATTGAAGGCAGGGAATATTTATTTCATATTCAAAATAACTAGGAGCTAATCAATACAAAAACTTTTGTATATTATATATACAGTTAGTCATATGAATAAGATATATCAACGTTGTTATCTATAATATGCATATATTTTTTGTGATGAAATGTTTATGCATCAGTTCTACCAATAGAACATAAATATATACAGTTAGTAAACAAAATAAGTGAGAGTTATCAAAGCGTAAATCTATGACATGCATATACATGTATATTGTAGTATATGTTTAACTTTAGTGTTGTAGGTTACCAGATCCCGATATATTGTCTCCAATCTGTGGTCAAACAAATTTACTAATACCCAATTCCCCCCTCCTCCAGTATCATGGGCACCAGTACACAGTACACGCCCCAGTATTATGGGCATCAGTATACAATACACTCCCCAGTATCATGGGCATCAGTATATAGTACATGCCTCAGTATCATGGGCATCAGTATACAGTACACGCCCCAGTATCATGGGCACCAGTATACAGTACACGCCCCAGTATTATGGGTATCAGTATACAGTACATGCCTCAGTATTATGGCAATCGGCAAACAGTGCACGCCCCATTATTATGGGCATCAGTATACAATACACGCCCCAGTATCATGGGCATCAGTGTACAGTACACGCCCCAGTATTATGGGCACCAGTATACAGTACACGCCCCAGTATCATGGGCATCAGTATACAGTACACGCCCCAGTATTATGGGCATCAATATACAGTACACGCCCCAGTATTATCGGCATCACTATACAGTACACGCCCCAGTATTATGGGCATCAATATACAGTACACGCCCCAGTATCATGGGCATCAGTATACAGTACACGCCCCAGTATTATGGGCATCAATATACAGTACACGCCCCAGTATTATGGGCATCAATATACAGTACACGCCCCAGTATCATGGGCATCAATATACAGTACACGCCCAAGTATTATGGGCATCAATATACAGTACACGCCCCAGTATCATGGGCATCAATATACAGTACACGCCCCAGTATTATGGGCATCAGTATACAGTATGAGAGGTGCCACTGACCAGGCCTGTGATTGTTCGCAAGGCATCAAGATGAAGGGTTTCAATTCGGAGTGAATCAATTTCAGTGCAGTTGTCCCAAACAACATCTCCTAAATCAAAGTGAGGCAAGAGACTTTCTGGAGAGGCGATATTTCTTGTCTCGTAAACAATTTATTGAATTAGTTGATATGATCTTTCCATTTGCAGTCTGAACTAAGGATAATACCTAGATGTTTGTGGTGGTTAGAATCAGTTACAGCTTGGTTATTGAAAGCTAGCGAAAAATTTGTTGGTGGTACTTTACGGGAGAAAGTCATACTGATGGTTTTTTCTGGACAGAAGATAACGTTCCATGATTTGGCCCAGTTCTCTATTAATTTTAGATCTTCATTTAAATTAGCTTGACAAGCATCTGGGTTATGAATTGGAAGTATCATCCGCAAATAGCCGAAGTGAGGACTTGATGTCTTTGATAATGTCATTTATGACGATGAAGAATAAAAGTGGCCAAAACACAGACCCTTGTGGGACACCATTTGGGGTTGCTTTGCTTCTGGATGCAAGGCCATTTAAGACGATAGACTGGTTTCTGTGAGGTAGATAACTCCTAAACAGAGGATATTACCCTTCATACCAATTGACTCAGGTTTCCACAGGAGTCCGGTGTGCCAAACTCTATCGAAAGCCTTACTAATGTCAAAAAAGATGGTCTTTACTTCTCCCCCTCTATCTACTTCACTACTTATTTGATTGTTAATATCAACGAGTCCTTTTCTCTGAATCCTGACAGTAGTCAGAATGTGATTTGACAGTAGAAAATTGAAGTTGTACTTTTCGAATAATTTACTCAATGAGCTAAGCAAAGATATTAGCCTGTAATTTGAACAGCTAAGTGGGTCACCTTTTTAAAGACTGGGACTACATTTGCTTGTTTGTTGGGAAGAAACAAGTTTGCTGAAAAAAGTTAGTTAATTTTGAGAGTGGAGTCTATAAGAAAGAGCTGAAGTTTTTTGTAATTTTGTTATTGATGTTGTCGCCGCCGGATGCCTTGTTTGATTTCAAAGATGATAAGATACATTTAATGCTGAGTAGTACTAGACCTTTCAATATGGTCGCAAGGGGATTCCCCTTTTTATTTCATTCCATGGGGAAAGTACGACCATATTGAAAGGTCTCACAAAAAACCTAAACACCCTACATTTCATAAATTCTTACACTAAAAACATCTAAACACCCTACATTTCATAAATTCTTACACTAAAAACACCTAAACACCCTACATTTCATAAATTCTTAAGCCAAAACACCTTCAATCAATTCCTACATTCCATCAAAAATAGCATATTAAAAATACCCTTATATAAAAATAACATCCGGTTTTAAATAATGTAGAAGGGATATAACTCTTTTTGGATAAAAAAACAGACCACAATTTCTTCGTTGAATTAACTCATTTAAAAAGATTACGTTGGATACTGGACAAACGAAATATTCATCGTTGATAAAGTAAACACCTCATCCCCTCCAACATATGATTTAATCGATCAAGACAAAGAACAAATCATAGGTAGGTTTTTTTCAAAAAAAACTTCAAAAAACCGACTTTTAAAAATGAATATCTTTCTCGATAAATATGGAACTGATTACAACCACAAACTTTCAACTTATGAGATGGGCAAATGAGTTAAATATATCACCGTTTTATTATTGCATGAGAGATGAAATAAATGATCTGAAATATAAGAAAGGTAAATTTTACGCTATAACAAACTTACATACTTCCGATCAAAAAGGAGTTCATCATTCTGCTTTGTACAAAGACTCTTCAAATAACTTATATTTTTCGATTCTTATGGATTAGAACCCAGTGAAGAGGTAGTGCAATTGACTAATAAACCAATCAAATGTTCTACGTTTCAAATTCAATTACCGGGACAAAAGTTTTGTGGTCAGCTTTCACTTGGGTTTTATATCAGTTGAGTTTAGGAAAACAGTATGAAGAAATTAATACTGAGAGAGTAAGATAATTTAGGTCAATATTTGTTTCTGTAGTGGGTTTTTTTTTTCGTCCTTCACAACTTTTTCAAGAATTGAAACTGGTCTGGCCTTTAAAAAACAATTTAGATACACAAGTAAAAAGCATTTTTAGAAGAATTTTCTAAGGCATTTACACAGCCCTGTCGTTAGGGTGAGAATTAAGACCCAGCAAGTGAGAATTAAGAGCCAGCTATACCTTCTTCAGTTCAGCAGAGATTGATTCATTTACAGTGTCTTTCTATAAAATCAAAAAGATATAGATTTCGATACGTTTTTGGCACCTCAAAAATGTCAGAAATGAGTTCTCCGGGCCTTTATTTCTTAAAATGTTCTGAGTGTAAAATCTGAGACCCAGCACCAATTCATTCCTGGCAACGGGGTTGGATTTACCACATTTTTCTCAAATTGTGCATTCTGCCCTTTTAAAAAAGGCCTATATATTGACCCCTGTATAAAATAGTTGTAATAATAATGTGAAATGTATGTAGAGGTAAGAGGAGAAGGCTACCCAGTGAGATTTAATAGTTTTATATTGTTAATAAAACTATACTATTATTCTCATGACAAGCTGGTAATCTTTCTCTCTGGTATACAGAAACTCAGGTCAGACAGAAACTCAGGGTACTAGATAATTAAAGGTGTTGAGCAGTACTCAGGGTTCAATTCAAGGAGCACCTTCCCTTCACTATCTGTTCAACCAATCATACCTTAGTTTCAGAAACAGGAATTGTTTTAGCTTACATAATCAGTAATAGTGTTCATAGCTCATCGTCGAAATTTTAGCCTTCAAATCCATGTGCATCCATAATTATTCACGTTAAAAAGTTAAAAATTCAACTCAAATTTTAGTGAGACTATGCCATATATAGAAAACACATATACAGAAATAGACAGTGAAATTTCTAGTTTGAGGTATATTTAAAGGGATTATGCGCTTTTCGTCCGCTTAAGTACTTCTTTAGACTATTAAAGCACCCTCTGTCCACATAGCTAATGTTTATTTGGTATTTAGGTTTGTCAACTCAGTATCTCTTTCAGAGAGTTCACATAGCTAATAATGTTATTTTGGTATTTAGGTTTGTCAATTCAACATCTCTTTCAGAGAGTTCACATAGCTAATAATGTTATTTTGGTATTTAGGTTTGTCAATTCAGCATCTCTTTCAGAGAGTTCACATAGCTAATAATGTTTATTTGGTATTTAGGTTTGTCAACTCAGTATCTCTTTCAGAGAGTTCACATAGCTAATAATGTTTTTTGGTATTTAGGTTTGTCAACTCAGTATCTCTTTCAGAGAGTTCACATAGCTAATAATATTTATGTGGTATTTAGGTTTGTCAACTCAGTATCTCTTTCAGAGAGTTCACATAGCTAATAATGTTATTTTGGTATTTAGGTTTGTCAATTCAGCATCTCTTTCAGAGAGTTCACATAGCTAATAATGTTATTTTGGTATTTAGGTTTGTCAATTCAGCATCTCTTTCAGAGAGTTCACATAGCTAATAATGTTTATTTGGTATTTAGGTTTGTCAACTCAGTATCTCTTTCAGAGAGTTCACATAGTTAATAATATTTATTTGGTATTTAGGTTTGTCAACTCAGTATCTCTTTCAGAGAGTTCACATAGCTAATAATGTTATTTTGGTATTTAGGTTTGTCAATTCAGCATCTCTTTCAGAGAGTTCACATAGCTAATAATGTTATTTTGGTATTTAGGTTTGTCAATTCAGCATCTCTTTCAGAGAGTTCACATAGCTAATAATGTTTATTTGGTAATTAGGTTTGTCAATTGTCCAATAAAACATGATGACTCTACTGTTTACACGGTTTAACTGTGACAGCAAGGTTTGTTTTTTTTTAGTTTAAACCTATCGAGAGCTAGAGGTGATAATATTTTTAGTTTAAACCTAACGAGAGCTAGCGGTGATAATATTTTTAGTTTAAATCTAACGGGAGCTAGCGGTGATATCATTTTTAGTTTAAACCTAACGAGAGCTAGAGGTGATATTATTTTTAGTTTAAACCTAACGAGAGCTAGAGGTGATATTATTTTTAGTTTAAACCTAACGAGAGCTAGAGGTGATAATATTTTTAGTTTAAACCTAACGAGAGCTAGAGGTGATATTATTTTTAGTTTAAACCTAACGAGAGCTAGAGGTGATATTATTTTTAGTTTAAACCTAACGAGAGCTAGCTGTGATATTATTTTTAGTTTAAATCTAACGAGAGCTAGAGGTGATATTATTAATAGTTTAAACCTAACGAGAGCTAGAGGTAATAATATTTTTAGTTTAAACCTAACGAGAGCTAGAGGTGATATTATTTTTAGTTTAAACCTAACGAGAGCTAGAGGTGATATTTTTTTTAGTTTAAACCTAACGAGAGCTAGAGGTGATATTATTTTTAGTTTAAACCTAACGAGAGCTAGAGGTGATATTATTTTTAGTTTAAACGTAACGAGAGCTAGAGGTGATATTATTTTTAGTTTAAACCTAACGAGAGTTAGAGGTGATATTTTTTTTAGTTTAAACCTAACGAGAGCTAGAGGTGATATTATTTTTAGTTTAAATCTAACGAGAGCTAGTGGTGATATTATTTTTAGTTTAAACCTAACGAGAGCTAGAGGTGATATTTTTTTTAGTTTAAATCTAACGAGAGCTAGAGGTGATATTATTTTTAGTTTAAACCTAACGAGAGCTAGAGGTGATATTATTTTTAGCTTAAACCTAACGAGAGCTAGAGGTGATATTATTTTTAGTTTAAACCTAACGAGAGCTAGAGGTGATATTACTTTTAGTTTAAATCTAACGAGAGCTAGTGGTGATATTATTTTTAGTTTAAACCTAACGAGAGCTAGAGGTGATATTATTTTTAGTTTAAACCTAACGAGAGCTAGAGGTGATATTATTTTTAGTTTAAACCTAACGAGAGCTAGTGGTGATATTATTTTTAGTTTAAACCTAACGAGAGCTAGAGGTGACATTATTTTTAGTTTAAACCTAACGAGAGCTAGAGGTGATATTATTGTTAGTTTAAATCTAACGAGAGCTAGAGGTGATATTATTTTTAGTTTAAACCTAACGAGAGCTAGAGGTGATATTATTTTTAGTTTAAACCTAACGAGAGCTAGAGGTGATATTATTAATAAGGAACTTATTAATAATAAAATCATTCAATCTATTTCCTCAAGACTAAGTTTTAACCAAAGAAAAAACTAGAGTTAACTTCCCCTTCTTTTTTTTAAGAAATTTAACAGAACTCTTTATTTTACATTTCTATATTTTTTGAATGGTGCTCTCATTATCTGTCTTCATTAATCCACATGGTGCAGAAAAGTAGAACATAAAACTCCATTCATTTCTAAAGGGACAGGTTTACCTTCATGAAATATTATTTTCAAATCACTGGAACACTTCTTCCCTCACTAATACCCTTTCATACATCACAACTAGATCCAAAAACAACCAGTGAATTCAATTAAAACTTAGATGTTCTTATTATCTACAGTACATTTAAAAAATATAATCGGCCTATAGCTCGAGATTTTTTAAACAAACCAAGTAATATGCGATAAAAAATTATTCATTTTCAACATTCTTGGCTGGAACATCGTCTTGTCCTAGTTTTTGACCGGAGTTACAATTATTTAATGGCCTACACAACTAACTAGACTATAGCCATGGGCTTGGCATGGATCAATAAACACTTCTTCCCTCTTCATACCATTGAGTCCACGAGTCTTTATGAAATAATTAGAACAGATCATGAAAAAATAAAGAATGCACAAACCTATTGTAGATGTTAAACACTTTCTATCTTTTGCTTTATCAGAAATTCATTTAATTTAATAACATTAAAAATGGAAAGCAGTAGACAACAATATATGATAGAAAAACAAAATGAACTAAAAGAAAAACTAAAACACTTTAACAAATGTAAAAAAAGCATGGAGTAAAATTGAATCTGTTTGAAAAAGTTAAAAATTCCTAGTTAAAAATAGTTGCTTAAAAAATATGAATAAAATTGAAATTTTAGACGATAAAACATTCATATTAAATGAATCATTAATGTATTATTAAGCATATCTCTAATAAATTTGATACATTTAAAGGACAAATTGAATAAAATGGAGAGGTAATTCAAGATGGAGCACACAAACAAAACATACAATTTGTAGGCTTTAATGCCAAAAATTTTCACAATTTCTTCGCAACTGTGGATGTAAAATCGGATGCTTCTGATTGATATTTTTCAGGAAAAATCATTTTACATTGAAACAATTTCAAAGAAATAAAAAGATCAAAAAAGGGTAGTGGTACCACCTTACTCAAAAAGATAAATGAATATACCGGTAAAAATTGTTTCATACCAAGCGATGGACACTGCTTTGTAAAGTGCGTAAATCATATCATGAACAAAGACTACACAAAAGAATTTCAAGATTTCATCAACAGTTTTTCAAAATCAAACAGAAAAGGAGTTATGACAACTGCTAGAATCTGTGAATTCAATAAGAAATTTAATACTAATTTTCAAATTTATATACCCAAACAAAGATATTTTCAACCAAAGAAAGTATCCGAAGAATTAGATTGGGTAATTTACTTACATAAATCGCATTTCTGTCTCATTAGAAGAAATAACAAAACCTTAGGCATTAAAGAAAAAGAAGATAATTACGACAAAAACGTATGGAGAACTTGTAAAGATAGTAGAAATATTTGTGGGTAAAGATTGTATCGATCAAATGTTACAACGTTTAGAAAAAATAGATCAAAAAAGAATAACATTAATTTCTCACAACGGTAGCGGTTTTGATAACTGGATCGTGCTTAAAAATGCGAAAAAACTAACGCAATTTCCACTAGTAACAGCTAGAGGCATTCTGTCTCTACCTTTAACTAATTCATTCACCGATGAATATTTACAGAAAAATGGAAAAGACAAAAACAAATAATGGGCAACTCTAATTATTTGCAAAATATTAATTCCATATGTTCCTATCGACATGAAAAATCTAGTTTGGCGGCATGGGGTAATTCATCTCATCTACCGATGAATTTGAGAAAGATCACAGATATCAATATTGCAAAATACACCGAAGATAATTGGGAATCTTTAGGACACGAATGGGAACCTTACGCTAAAAGAGATACGTTATGTCTCGGAGCTTGTTTGATAAAATATAACAAAGTTATGAAAGAAGTTGTATTCCAGAATATTTCCAATAATCTAACGGCTCCGTCTTTATCTTTAAAGGGTTGGTATTATTTATATCATTACAATAAAAAAATGGTTGAAGAAGAATGGTATGAAACTACTAGAATGGTTCCGAAACACACCGAAAAAGAAAACGTAGAAAAAGTTTACTCACATACACACCCTTTTATAAGATATTTTATCAGACAATCCATTAAAGGAGGAAGTGTTTCTGCTAACAGAAAATCATTTGAAACGAATATAATAGATGAAATTTGTAATATATTAAAGGAATACACAGAACTCGAGAGTAGTAATATAATTGATTTATTTAAAGAATATAGTAAAAGTAAAAAAGATAAAACCTAGAACGGCTATTTTAAAAGTCTGGTTTAAATATCCTACCAACATGTTCTTCCAACCCATACCAGCTAAAGATAAAATTACTTTTACGAACAAAGAAGGTAATAAGGAAACTGGCACTAAAATCAGGTTCAGAAATGGTTTCTGTTCAGAAGTTTTAACATCGGTCAATATTCAAGAAATAGTGAAAGTCGGTGGACGAATTATTAGAATACTAGATATATAGTATACGAAGAAAATTTTAAAACTCCACCATATAGAGATTAAATTTTAATTTTGAGAGATCTAAGAAATAAATATAAACAAGAAGGTAATATTGTAGGTAGTAAATGCATGAAATTATTAGGTAATCCATTGTATGGTAAATCTATTCAGAAGGATATAACTACATCGAGACATTTATGGTGTGGAGCAACTTTAAAAACCAACTTCGATTCACACGTCAAAAGCTATCCTAAAGTAAATGAGACTCAATATATCGTTGAGATAAATGAAGAAGATAAAGAATTTCACTGTACACCTCCTAAATCGACTAACACCTAATCATTTGGGGTCATTCGTATTATCTCACAGTAAAAAAATAATGAATAATTTTATTCACGTAATAGATGGATTTTATAAGCAGGAAGTATACTATACAGATACTGATAGTTTATACATTTCGTCTAGCAATTGCGATAAATTAAATGAAGCTGGGTTGGTGTCCGAAAATGCTTATTGTAAAGGAAAGAATGATTACGGTGATGGGGGAATTATATATGGTTTATATTTAGCGCCAAAAGTCAAATATAATATCATTCTAACTTCCGACGGCATTCTAAAAGAAAGAAAACGTTTAAGGGTTCTGGACAAATTCCATACAGAAATATCAGCGGTCAAAATAAAGAAATAATCAAAAATATACACTTAAAAAAATATGAATAAAATCGAACTTAATGAAACATTGATAGAAAACGCCCTATTTTCCGATGTTATCAAGGCTATCTCTGATAAATTTAAAACATTCAAAGGACAAATTAAAATAGATGGTCGAGGAAGGGAATCACAGACAATACATGTCACTCCTCGGTTTCAATGCCAAAACTTTTCACAATATCTTTTCAAATATGGACAAAAAATCGGATGCTTCCGATTAGTATTTTACAGGAAAAATAATTCTAATGAAAGACAATTTCCAAGAAATAAAAAGATCGAGAGTTGGTAGAGGAGGAACTGATCTGCTTAAAAAGATCAATGAATACGAAGGCGAAAATTGTTACATACCTACAGATGGTCACTGTTTTATCAAATGCGTCAATCGTGTTTTGAACAAAGATTTAACGTGTAAATTTCAAGAATACATCAACGGGTTTTCAAAAGCAAATAGAAAAGGAGTGATGACTTGTGTTAGAATGAAGGAATTCAACAAGACATTCAACACTTCGTTTCAAATTACAGACATTTACATCCCAGAGACGTTCACAATTAGATTGGGTTTTTTACTTACACAACTCGCATTTCTGTTTGATTAGAAGAAGCCAAAAAAGTTTGGGAATTCAAGAAATAGAAGACAATTACGAACAGGTGTGGAAAACGTGTAGAGACGATAACGCAGTAACACAGGTTTCACCCCTCAAACTAAACGTGCTTTCAAGTATGAGTGATGATGCGTTATTCGCTTGGGATTGCGAAACGTATTCAGAAAAAGACACGCGAAGAACAATTCCGTATGCCTGCACTTTAATTAATTTAGAAAAACTAAGAAAAAAGTTAGAAACGATAAAAGATATCTTTCCAGATTTAAATCCTACTGATAATGTTCCAGAAGAATTTTATGATAAACTAATGAATGTAGTAGAAATATTTGTAGGTACAGATTGTATAGATCAAATGTTGAAATATTTCGGTCAATTTGATAGAAAGAGATTAATATTAATTTCTCATAACGGCAGTGGATTCGACAACTGGATCGTGCTTAAAAATACAAAAAAAACTAACGCATTGCCCTTTAAAAACACCCAGAGGAATTCTATCTTTTCCTTTATCTAATCCATACACAGATGGAGATTTACAGAAAAAATGGAAAAGACAGAAAGAAATAAAGGGTAATTATTTACAACATATTAATTTCACGTGTTCCTACCAACAAGAATCCTCTAGTTTGGCTGCATGGGGAAATTCTTCCAATTTCCCTGCGAATTTGAGAAAGATTGCCGACGTAGATATTGCTAAATACACCCAAGACAATTGGGAGGAATTAAGACACGAATGGGAACCATATGCAAAAATGGATACCCTGTGTCTTGGAGCTTGTTTGATAAAATATAACCAAGTCATGAAAGAAGTTGTAAACCAGAATATGTCCAATAGTCTAACGGCTCCATCTTTATCTTTAAGGGGTTGGTATTATTTATCACATTACGATAAAGAAATGGTTGAGGAAGAATGGTATGAAACTACTAGAATGGTTGCGAAACATACCAAAAAAAGCAAATATAGAAAAAGCTTATTCGCACACTAATCCTTTTATAAGAAATTTTATCAGACGATCTATTAAAGGAGGAAGAGTTTCGGCAAATAGAAAATCATTTGAAACGAACAAAATGGATGAAATTTGTAACGTATTAAAGGAATATATTTCACAAAGTGAAACACGAAGTGACACAGAACTTAAAGTAATAACATAATTGATTTATTCAAAGAATACAGCGCAAGCACAAAGGCCAAAACGGAGGTTCATTCGAGACTTAAAAAAATAGAATGTACTAAACTAATGGCATTTGATGCTAACGGTTTATACGCTTCCGCCATGTCGGATTTAGAAAGTGAATATCCGAGAGCGGAAAGTGGAAGATCGTTTCTACCAGAAGAAGAAAACAAATTTGTAAAACTCTTCAATAAACAAAAATTCAGACCTAGAACAGCTATTTTAACAGTGTGGTTTGAGTATCCCAAAAACATGTTCTTCCAACGAGAAGGTAATATCGTGGGTAGTAATTGCATGAAATTATTAGGTAATTCCTTGTATGGTAAATCAATTCAGAAAGATATATTCACAACTAGACATTTATGGAATGAAGCAACTTTACAGGCCAACTTTGATTCACGCGTTAAAACCTATGAGAAAATTAATGATACTCAATATATTGTTGAAACAGAAATTGAAGAAAAAGAGATTACTACCGAAGATAGTAAATCTACACGACTAACACCTAGTCATTTGGGATCATTCGTTTTATCTCATAGTAAAAAAAATAATGAACAATTTCATTCACGCCATAAATGGATTTTATAAACCCGAAATATACTATACCGACACCGATAGTTTGTACATTTCATCCAAAAATTGGAAAAAAACTAAACAGAGCTGGTTTGTTCTCCGAAAAAGACTATTGCAAAGGTAGAAACGATTACGGTGACGGTGGAATTATATTTGGTTTATATTTAGCTTTAAAAGAAAAGAAAACGTTTAAAGGTTATTCTAATGATAAGATAAGTGTAGATTACGTTCAGTTAGCAAGCTGACATGATGTGTCGAACGAATTTAAGAAACCATGGGAAAAAAGTTTCACCAATGGAGTATTTATTCCAAATGATAAACAAACTAAAGTTTTTAGAAGTTATTTGAATAATGTTAAAAGAAAACCACCAAACAGTGAAGGAATTATGTATCCTTACAACGACAAAGATGAGTATAGTTTTGATGAAAACTATGAATTTGATGATTTCGATTATCTTACTATTCAAGAAGAGAATGAAGATTGTTTTAAATGAAGTTGAATGACAATTTCTTCGTTGCCAAAGTCTATGAATCTGTTTTTACCGTCTTTGATTTCCAGATTTATATCTTTGATCATGAAAGAATTGACTGGTAAATAGGTCGTTTGAAACGGTTTCTCTATAATTCTGTATCCGATCGGCACCGTAAAAGTCGGTATGCTGTATATGATTTGGCGTTTGTGCTTGTTGAAAAATCCACCGTTGATCAAATTACAAAGAATGTTGATCACCTCGATGTCGTTCTCGATGTTGGCCTTGTGCGGCGCCAATGTCGATTGCGCGTATATTCGTTTATCGAACCCTAGTAACGCATTCAACGAAGTTTCTACGTTGAAATCGACTTGACTGTTATTTCTCAAGATCAGTTTTATTTTGTTCAGATTCAAATTACCTTCGAATTCGATATTGTTTTTGCCGTTCACGCTTCCTGCGTATTCGGATAGGTATTCGTTGATGGCTACGTATTCGTAGCTTCCCGGTAGTAGGCTTATGGTTTTGAACGTAGCTCCGTTATCCGTCGATATTTTTAGTTGATTGTTGTTTTCGTTGATATTTCTAATGGAATTGTAAACGGAGAAATACTTTAACCCTTTCAGACTACAGTTTTTCCATGTAATATGCTGCTGTGGAATACACTTTATTTCACAATGCAGCCAAAGTCAAGGAAGTATATACAAATAAGCCAGTGGTATGTTAAAATGCAAATAAAAAACCCCAAACCAATGGATATTTTGAAAGACCATATTTGGGTGTTCGCAATAACAATGTGATTTTCAATGAATCACCACAATAAACTTGCTTTTGTTGCTATGGAAACAGAGTTGATTATGAAGAAAAAAAGACTAAACACAGTTATCTATTTTAAAAATCAAAATTTTCTCTTTTAGTCATATTTCAAGATCTCTAAACCTAATAATTATTTTAAATAATTATTTTAGTCATCAACAAACAAAGATAATATACATGCAAAAGGTAAAATGTTTGTAAAATTCTAGTTTTCAACAAATAACAATAGTAACCTAACAATTAAAAATATCACAGAAAAAATCTTTACCAAAATGTAACAAGACTGACTTTCAATTGGTAATAAAAGTATTTAAAACAGTTTACAAATAAAATTTATAACATATATATAATACAACAGACCATTTTAGGTAATGGTCTCCATGGAAACAGATTTTAAAAAATCGAAAAATCAACTAATGTGCAGAAAAATCTTATCAATTTTCTATTTTTACACTTTAGTAGGAATATAGAATTAATTTGATATTCATTGAAATTGTGAAACATGAAAATGTGTATGCTTGTTACCATGGTAACCTTTTGAAAATATGGAATTAGTTCATAATGCACTGGAAATTCAAAATTTCAAGCAGATTAAATTCATGCATAAATATTGTTTATTTTTTAATATTATAACACTTAGAACTCAAATTAAC
>NW_008708156.1:242359-309569 GCF_000327385.1 Lottia gigantea | reverse complement strand
ATCTTCTTGATGAGCTGACAGATCGAAACAAAAGATTGGATGATTGAGTGAAAAATCTGTGTATTCAAACTGAGGCGTATTTCCAAACAATTCGCACATGTTTTTATAGTTTCTGTACAATTCGTTGTAATCTTTTTTGGAAGGATCAATTGTCAAAGGTTGATTGGGATAACTATCGTTGTTCAATCTGACTTGAACTTTGCGAATGATGGGATCTTGAGTATGGTTCAATGCCACTCTGAAAATGTTGTTGTTGTTGTTTGTCTGAGAGTCTGGCAAGTTTTTGAAACCGACCATTAGATATCTCGCTGGTTTGACGGTGTTGGTGATTGGCCACGTGGTGGATTCTCCCGTTAAAGTCATGCTACCTACCGTGTTACGACGAGGAAAAGGAATTTCGATGTCTTTGGTTAAAGAGTTGAATATTCTCGTTTCCACTTCTATGGAAGGAGTGATTACCGGTATGTAAAGTTGGATATTCGTTGTTTCCAATTTTGCGTCAGAGTTGTTTTCACCAAAGAATATCTTGTTGTCGTTGATTTCTCTTTGCAAATGAATTTTATACGGCAAACCTATGGAAACCTTTCTGTGTTCAAAAAGACCAAATAAAGGATACAACTTCCAATTAACGTAATTACCCCATCTGTTGTTCTCGACGACATTGTTGTATTGAAGCGCTCGTTTTTCAAATCCGTGATTTACTCCGCGAGTCACTCTTTCCAGTGTGTTTCTAGCAACTACCCTTATCCTAGCAAGGTCTGCGTCATTTGCTACAGTTCTAACCGGTTCTTTTAAAACTTCTCCGTCACCGACATCGGGAATCCATCCCGAAACTGAATCGTAGTTTTTAGGATAGAGAACCGTTTTCAACATTGTGTCAAACTCGCCGGGGTGTTTTATGGTCTCTATCGGATTTGAACCAGCTTCCAAAACCATTTCGCTGAATAAAGACGGAAAGAAGTTGTTTTCTAAAGTCGTGTTGGTTTGTGGAATTCGATTCTGAGCGGCGTCTTTGATTTTGAAATCGCATCGGAAATGGGCATCGGAAAGGAGCAACCAATTGGACAACGAATTAATTCCAAAGGTAACTCTTCCTCCGTCGTTTATTTGAGTCTTTGTCCCTACCAATGGTGAGATGATTACGTAATCCTCTTTCTTCTTGTTGAACAAATATTGAATCGGATCATACAATTTAAAGATAGGATCCAATCTGTAATTTTTTCTTGCCATTTTTATCCAATGATTTTAAACCCTTTTCCTTGTTTTTCTAGGGCTTGTCGTTCTAGTCTCTTGTTTCTTAGTTCTCTTATTAGCTCTAGTTCTTTAAGTTCGTCAGATTTTTTCACTGCATCGCTTATATTTACTCCTGCTTTTGCCACAGATCCAAGAGCTTGCCCCTGAGGAAATGAGGGATTTGTTGTTTGAGACAAAATTGGCCACTTTGGGGATGAGAGATGTTAGCGCAGAGAAGAAACCTTCTCCTTCGATTTTTTTTTTCGTGTTTTAAAAGTAAAGACATATTTATTTTTTTAAATGCGCTTATTTTATACTGTATTATTTTAGTGAATCTTGTCTGTGGTTTTGGGTAATTTATATGTTATAATACATTTTAACAGTTTGGAGGAATCTGTTATACATTTTAACAGTTTGGGGAGTCTGTTATAATACATTTTAACAGTGTCTTTTCGGATATGAGGCATTGAAAAAGCTGCGCATGCGCAGAAGTGAAATGCGTCATATCCAAAAAGACATATACTACTAACGTTGTATTAGTTTGTGGTACTTGATTCTGAGTTCCATCTTTAATTTTGAAATCACATCTGAAATAAGCATCGGAAAGAAGCAACCAATTCGATAATGAATTTATTTCGAAGGTAATTCTACCACCATCATTCAATTGGGATCAGGCCCGTAGCCAAGGGGGGGATTGGGGGGGCTTTGACGCCTTTTACACCTGTCACACCTGGTATGGGTTGTTCATTTCTTATCTTAGACCAACTGGTAGTCGCTGGACCATGGTAAGTTGAATGAGCTGGGATGGGGATGACCCTGGATTTGGTCTAAATGATCTAGAGCTGGTCAGTGGTGTACCTCAGACAAGCTGGTAGTTGCTGGACCGTGGCGAGTTGAAATTATTACATCATTCTACACGTGCTACTGAACTCATGTACAGCTGGACAGTTGGCTCTCTATCACACCTGTCACACCTGTCAAACCCAGGCACGTAGCCAAGGGGAGGCTTGGGGGGACTTTGCCGACGTTTGATCGTCTGTCAAGGTGCTTTGCTAAATTGCCCCCCTCGATTATGAATTAACTTGGACGTATTTGTTCAACGTTTTGCCATAAAACATACCCGACTACGTTTAAACTAAAACAGCAATAAAAATGTAACGTATTATAACTTGTGTGTTTTAACAAAAATAATCTCGAATCTAAAATACTCCATGAAAGTCCGTTTCCCGACGTTTAATCGTCTGTCAAGGTGCTTTGCTAAATTGCCCCCCCTCGATTGCACGTTAATGAAATGGAATGGGGAATCCCCATGCGACCAATCTATAAGCTCATACACTACACTTGTTTTCATTGTAAAGGGAATTTCTTCCACTTTTACTTTGTTAAAGATCAAATCCCTTCTGTTCTGTGACATGTTTTATTTACAACAGTTATCAAATGACAGAAGAATGAATGAAATCATAAATATGTACATCAACTTTTCAAAATTACAACAAAATTTTAATACAATAGATCTTTGTAGATTTTATACAAAATATCAGTTAAAATATAACTAAAAAATAAATTGGAGAAAATGGTGTGAAAGATTTGTTTGGTCAGGTATAAATTGATCTGATTGTATCTCATAATATTGACCTATATAGTAGTGGCAGGTGTCGCATAAACCATGCTTACTCTTTTCCAAACACCTGATGATACTTCTCATTGGAGGAGTTCACTACTAAACAATCTCTACTCTCAATTTTGTCATACTTGGGACGATATTTACTAACGGAATTGTCTTTATACAGAGTTTCATTTTATATATTATAAGATAAAATCTGAGTCTATACCAATTTTCGGGAATAAGAATTCAGTGTTACTGTGGGTGTCAGTAGCCAGACAGGACATGCCCTTAAGAATAAATTGATAGAATCAGTTATACACCTGTAATAGTTGCTTTAAATTAGAGTAAAATCTCAGCAAAGAATGTAAAAAAGTTGTGGGCCAAGACGATTGAGTCTGTCCACTTGGCACCCGAGAGTCCATTAAATTGATATTCGTGAATGTGGTGGAGTCTGGAGAAATTGTGGGGCCGTGCTCTAATATAACAACTGAAAACATTCATATTTGACACTAAGACCCCTTCTCAAACTTAGCCCTAGCAAATTTACAATGGGAATTAAAATAAAAAAATGGCAAGATAGGGATAAATAGGTGAGAAAGAAGGCAATTAATTTTTCAAAACTGGAAAATCAAAAAAAAAAAAATAAACCAAGTTCATAAAATTCAAAAAAATTCTTTGTTACAACATAAAAACTTAAATTAAAACACATGGCTCTATTTACAAAATAACCTCAACAAATTCAGCATCAGGTCAGCTTTATAGATTGGCTCATTCCCAACTCTATTATTTGGGTTAACTTTATGAAATAACTGTCTCCGGCTTATTCTCTGAAACTTCAGAACTTTATTGTCTATATTCCCCCCAAAAAAACAGACTAATTAAAATTACACCAAACTTTCGTTTCGTTTTTAATTAGCTATTATTTTTTACGCAACCAGGGTTTTTATTCATTTTTATTAACTGAAAGGGGGGTGGGTAAACAGGCTAACTATAGCCCATTACACCCCACTGAACACACAGTCCAAGCAGTCCACCAGAGCCTTTGTTTGAAGGCACATATATACAATCCACTTTTTCAATCCAAAAACATAATTCTTTCCTCAAAGAAAATTTACCAAAATTTTAACACAGAAGATTTAAAATGGACCCCAACAACATCTTTACAAGACCCTGAAATAAAAATAAAATTAATCAAACATTGTCATCAAAAAATCAATTCACAGACAATGTCAAAAACATTATAAAGTATACTTTTTATATCTATATCTTCTCGATCAAACTAAATTTATTTTTAAAGAGTTAATTAAGTACTAATCATTAATTTGACTTTGGTGTTTGGCTTAATAATGCCTCAATATTATTAGTTGAAACCTTAAGTATACGTAGGAGACATATTTCTCTACAATTAGACGTACAGTAGTTTTCTGACAGTTTCAAAAAAGCAGGACAAACTTAAAAAGTTTACATAAACTTCCAACCTTAATAAAAATTGGAATGTCCATCTAAAATAATTGGGTAATATACCAGAAAGGAACTAACCGTTTAACAAGTGAGTTATTTATTTCCACCAAAAGTAAAATGGTGACCCAAATCATCTCCAGCTCCATGGTCCTGTAAATCAACAACATTTAATCAGAAAATATACTTTATACCAACAAGTTACTATTCAACAGAAGGTACTGGCGCTAGGTTAAAGCAGTGTTCACTCAACTAGCAGGTTTACTAGATTTATTAAAAAATAATCTTACCTGTAGAGTTTGTAAAACTGGGCCACCTGTACCATGTTGGTATTGAACTTGTCCATAAGGTGATGTTACGTGATGATACTGAAAAAAATGTTCAATATCTTAACCTTTTTCACATATAGTAGTTGAAATATATTCTTTACAGGCTCAATTTCACTAAATATGTTCATCTATATATTTACTTTACCAACTGATAGAACTCAATTTCAGCTATCTATATAATCATCTAAATATTTACTTTACCAGCTGATAGAGCTCAATTTCAGCTATCTGTATAGTCATCTATATATTTACTTTACCAACTGATAGAGCTCAATTTCAGCTATCTGTATAATCATCTATATATTTACTTTACCAACTGATAGAGCTCAATTTCAGCTATCTATATAGTCATCTAAATATTTACTTTACCAGCTGATAGAACTCAATTTCAGCTATCTGTATAATCATCTATATATTTACTTTACCAACTGATAGAGCTCAATTTCAGCTATCTTTATAGTCATCTATATATTTACTTTACTAGCTGATAGAGCTCAATTTCAGCTATCTTTATAGTCATCTAAATATTTACTTTACCAGCTGATAGAACTCAATTTCAGCTATCTGTATAGTCATCTTAAAATTTACTTTACCAGCTGATAGAACTCAATTTCAGCTATCTGTATAGTCATCTTAATATTTACTTCCAGCTGATAGAACTAAATTTCAGCTATCTGTATAGTCATCTAAATATTTACTTTACCAGCTGATAGAGCTCAATTTCAGCTATCTGTATAGTTGTCTAAATATTTACTTTACTAGCTGATAGAGCTCAATTTCAGCTATCTGTATAGTCATCTTAATATTTACTTTACCAGCTGATAGAACTCAATTTCAGCTATCTATATAGTCATCTAAATATTTACTTTACCAGCTGATAGAACTCAATTTCAGCTATCTGTATAGTCATCTAAATATTTACTTTACCAGCTGATAGAGCTCAATTTCAGCTATCTGTATAGTCATCTTAATATTTACTTTACCAGCTGATAGAACTCAATTTCAGCTATCTATATAGTCATCTAAATATTTACTTTACCAGCTGATAGAACTCAATTTCAGCTATCTGTATAGTCATCTAAATATTTACTTTACCAGCTGATAGAACTCAATTTCAGCTATCTATATAGTCATCTAAATATTTACTTTACCAGCTGATAGAACTCAATTTCAGCTATCTGTATAGTCATCTAAATATTTACTTTACCAGCTGATAGAGCTCAATTTCAGCTATCTGTATAGTCATCTAAATATTTACTTTACCAGCTGATAGAACTCAATTTCAGCTATCTGTATAGTCATCTAAATATTTACTTTACCAGCTGATAGAGCTCAATTTCAGCTATCTGTATAGTCATCTAAATATTTACTTTACCAGCTGATAGAACTCAATTTCAGCTATCTGTATATATATCTAAATATTTACTATACCAGCTGATATAACTCAATTTCAGCTATCTGTATAGTCATCTAAATATTTACTATACCAGCTGATATAACTCAATTTCAGCTATCTGTATAGTCATCTATATATTTACTTTACCAGCTGATAGAACTCAATTTCAGCTATCTGTATAGTCATCTAAATATATACTTTTACTATCAGAAGATGATTTTAGTATTTAAGTCATCTGATTGGTCAATCACTATAATTAATAGTAAGTTTAGTTTTATTATCCAATCGGATTACTGTATTTCTTAAAATCTGAATTATATTTAAATTAAGTTTTATTATCCAATCAGATTACTGTATTTTTTAAAATCTGAATTTTATCTTATTCAAGTTTCCCAGAATAAGGACCTTGAATGATAACCACAGAGAAAATGATTTGAAGATGAAATGATGCTGTAATATTAGTGAGTTAAGACGACTACCTACTGATCATGCAAAACAGATCATGCCCTGTACAACATGCGTTGCCTTTACCTACCATGCACAGTCTTCACACAATCTCAGTTACTATCCTCTCTCTTTCAACATAAAACTCTTTCCATTTCCTCTTCATATAAAACAGGAGACTTGTCCTGCCTTTCGTTTTGTAGTTGGGATCGTTAATTCTAAATCACACGCTACCATTCTCTCTAGACGTTTTACAATCGTCATCCATCATCAGCTCATATTTCAAGAGTCAGCCAATGTTTTTTGGCTTCTGCGCTTGTATACCAATCATTTTTTTAATCAAAAAAAAGAGACTATGTGGACACTCCAAAAGAGATGCCAGGTTAACATATCAAGTGGTAGGCATCAGGTGCATCATAAGATTGTAGGAAGATTGCTTCTGTTTTTCACTTTATTTTATGGTCATCAGATTTTATTAAATGACCAGTAGAATCTAGATACAAGTGGGAATTGTAACATCACAGAAATTCACAGAAATGAAATAAAAAGAAACTAATTTTCATGGCATTTATTGTCCAATCATGCTTGTGATTTCACTACATCTACAGTTTGACCCCTGTCAGGTCAGTAAGAATCAAAAAATCCAAGAAAAAAGGTAAAAAAAAAGAACAAATATCCACAAGACGTAAAGATAGCAGTAAAACATAAAAACATCAACATAAATATTTCCAGAAAATATTTCAAAAAAGACAAATTATGAATTATTAAAGATATTTCAAATTAATCATAATTTCAGCCGTTGTTAAAATATTTTCTCCTTTCTTTGTATAAAATTTTGTTATCTATCAAATACATAGTTCTTTTAAAACTTAATCTAAATATTTATTAAAATCATAAATGAGTAATCAACCCAGTTAGAATCCAATTAACTAAAACTATCAAGATATAAATCTAATTTTTGTGTCAGTCAAATATAAACACACTGATAATCTTTTCTCCATTTTATCTGGATTCAAAAAAAATCATTATCTCATAAAACAAATACACTGACTGCCACGCTGTGTTTTGACTGTCACACCATGTTTTGACTGTCACACCATGTTTTGACTGTCACACCATGTTTTGACTGTCACACCATGTTTTGACTGTCACACCATGTTTTGACTGTCACACCATGTTTTGACTGTCACACCATGTTTTGACTGTCATGTTTTGACTGTCACACCATGTTTTGACTGTCACACCATGTTTTGACTGTCACACCATGTTTTGACTGTCACACCATGTTTTGACTGTCACACCATGTTTTGACTGTCACACCATGTTTTGACTGTCACACCATGTTTTGACTGTCACACCATGTTTTGACTGTCACACCATGTTTTGACTGTCACACCATGTTTTGACTGTCACACCATGTTTTAACAGTGGCGCTATATCTTGCTCTCCACCTTCCCTTAAAACATTCGCATATCTACGTTTTCATATTGTTTCTAACGACTCATTTCTCACACCAGTCAATGGGTAATATTGTCAATAAATGAAGAAAATAATAAAAAAATTAAATCAAATATCAATTTGTAAGTTAATTAAAATATAATTAAGATGAAGAGAAGAGGCAATTTGATGGAAAGATTCATTAGCTATCTAATTTGAGAAAATATCTGAAGAAAAAAACATCCCCTTTTCATCAATATTTCCCCCAAACTTCATCTTTTTAACAGGAAGAAATTTTTTTTCTGTGTAAAAAAACACCAGAATAAGGAAATTGTACCATCACCCTAGTTAAAAACTACTATTTACAAAATTCACAAAAACAGAATGGACCACCTTCAAAGGAATGTTAAAACCAGCCAAGTTTCTACGTTTATTTTAGCATTATTCAAATTTTAAATGGTACCAGAAGTATTTTAAGGATTTGAAAATATTATAATATTTGTCTTCGAGTTCTTTTTTGATAGTTCATCTTATCTTTTATTCAAAATGGTACCAACATTTTTTTTTCTGAATATTATAAAATTTCTGATGGCTCATCATAATTATCACCTTTTTTTTGCATAAAATGATTTCTCATGGCACACTACAATATTTTACAAAAACATCGAACTTTATACACAAAGTCTAAAAACGGGTGTGGTCTACAGTGTCTTGGCTTTTTGTACAGTGAAGGTTACAAATTCAGGTCCATTTATCAAGAAAATACACAATCTGTTTAAATACAGCCTGAAATATTTCGTTTATTTTTTATTCTGTGACTTACTTCCCTTTTTCATAGATCTGAAGACATTTGTGAGAAAAAGTCTCCTCACGAATTTGCTGAATTAGAACACAAGAGAATATTATAGAATAAACACACTTCTTTAATATAATATTAAACACATTATGTTTCTTCACAATTTACATGATGCGTCGTAGTCAAAGTAATGTGTTTTATATTTTATTAAAGAAGTGTGCTAAGTTCTTTATATTGTCTTGTGTTTCAGTTGTTCAAGTCTTAAACTTGAGCCAGCTTGATTGGTTTATATTAATTGCTTGGAATCAAAAGGTAAAACTTGACTTTAAGAAATGTTGTCAGATCTTGATTGAAAGAAGTAACCCACAGAAAATAAATGAAACAAAATATGTACAGCTGTATTTGTATCAGATTGAAAAACACAGAAATCCATCAACAATTGTTAGAATGATTATTTTACCTATTTACAGTTGTCCAATTCTCTCTCGCTTTCTAAAATTGACGAAATCTTGTTTTACTTTCATTTTACATTGTTTCCGTAAAATATCCATCGAATGATTCTTTGTAACAAAGCGTTTTCTTTATCCAAATCTTTATATACATGACAAACTCCTATGTTTCATTCTTTCTTAACACAGAGCATAATAAATAATTTTTCTAGCCACATTTTGATAGGATCTGATTTACAAAAACGCAAAATCTTAGCCTCGTGTGAAATGAAAGCGATTCGTCAATTTAAGAAAGTCGAACGAGAAGTGACGCATATTAATTAAGATATTACAATTGTAAACAAAACATCAACAAAATCTCAATAATAAATGAAAAAAATTATCATTTTTCCTACCACAATGACATTATTTTGATCTTAGAACAAAGGGAAAAAACCTGATAACAAAACAACGAAGATATACTATGTCAAAAAACATATTTTTTATAATAGAAAGAAAAAATAATATTATGTTTTTATAAAATGTATTCTGGCCCTGTACAGTTAAAATCTTGTACATAATTTTCTTATTAAATATGAATAGATATTTTCTTATAGTTTAAAATAAATATATGCTATCAGTATGTTTAAATTTTTATTATAATTTTCTTTAAATATAGTATCATATTAGTCCATATTTTTGTTTGTTTTTATGTTCAAAACTGGATGACATTTTTCACCTTATAGCCTACAGTGTCTGAGTTTGTTTTTTTCATGTTAAAAGCCAGATGACATCTTTCAACCTACACTGCTCATATATTAGTATCTCTGATTAACGGAATTGTTTCGCTTGTACGGAATTTAAACTTTTCATAGGCCTCGTCCTAAATTTGCCAAAATTAGCCAAAATTTCAAATCAATCCATCATTAGAGTTTGCAATCCTATTAATAAATCTTTTAATAATACCTAGTAAACTTATAAAACAGCAATCTTACCGAAATATAGCTTGACAATCCTTATATAGCTTGACAATCCTTATATAGCTTGACAATCCTTATATAGTTTGACAATCCTTATATAGCTTGACAATCCTGACCTTCAATAACTTGACACTTAGTTTGACAATACAAGTCAATCTTTGGAAAAATTCTGATGCCTGTGCCTGTGCTTCCAAGAGTCCAGCCGGTGGCAGCTCTCAACACATGGTTTGAGAAGACAGTCAACACTTGACAAGAATATCCAGACATTACTATGCTTGGCACCTCAACACTCTGTTTTACCAGACGACACTACCAGAATGAACTCTGACACCCAATACACAAAACATAATAATAATGAACTATCCAGCCCCGTTGCCAGGAATGAATTGGTGCTGGGGCTCAGATTTAAGAATTAAAGGCCTAGAGAACTCATTTCTGACAATTTTGAGGTGGCAAAGCGTATATCTTTTTGATTTTGTACAAAGACACTGTAAATGAATCAATCTCTGCTGAACTGATCAAGGTTTTGGTGGGGCTTAATTCTCACTTGCTGGGGCCCAGCTCCCACGGACCCCACCCTAACAACGGAGCTGGAACTATCCCACTTATCAGAAGCTTGCTGCTTGACAAAAGGTTTTACTTGGTTTGACAGCAGCCTTGACATTTAGTTTGACAATGCGTTTTACTTGGATTGACAGACGCCTCGACATCCAGTTTGACATTATGGACCAATATAATAATATATCTAAACAACGAAAAAAACAACCATTCATATCACATCAAGTCAATAAAAATAAGGAGGTAAAAAAAGCTTATTAGATTTTATATGTCTGGATAATTTATAATATTTGATATATTCACGTTCTATATTCATGGTGCTGGATATTAGAGACTATAGGTTACAAAACAGCCGACACTGGGACCGATCAAAATCATGAGACATGGACAATACAACTCAGTTTGTTCAGAAAGTTGTCATTAAGAAAAATATCTATCTATGTATCTATCTTCGTTAGAAAGTTAAACCTAATTTCCACTGATCTCAAATTGTCATTACAACTACATCTGTAGTATTTTTTCATATCATTTCAATGGTGAATGAATGTATATTGTAAGCTGTCCAATCTATCCTATCTATGTATCTTTCTTCGTTAGAAAGTTTATAACCAATTTCCACAACATGTTTCTCTGACAACAATATAACATTCTATGCAAGGAAATTTGCTAAATTTATATAGCTCAAGTCATTTATTGGAAAGTTAACCTCCATATCCACAACTGATTGTCTTGATGATTTTGTCATTCAGCAAGAAAATCTTCTCTATCTTATGTCTTTTACTGAGATGTTTCTAAATAAGCTGTCCTGATGAGGATTGTATATCTAAAACATGTTTTGGCAGCATGAGATTTGCATTGATGAATGTTTCATATCTAACCTAACCATTGATTTCTCTCTGAATCATTAAAAGACCCCACCCACTAAAGTCTCTTAGAGTCAATTTGTTGAACATATTTTCTATGTCAATTCTCAATTGACGGCTGTATTCCACAAAATATCTTACAATAAGAATCTGTCTGAAAGTGTAGAATTTAACATTCAGAAATACTATAGTTACTACAAAATGGATTGTTAGAATTTTTGTGGAACAGCGCCCTGATCTGTTCCGTCCCAGTGACATTATGATAACCTATAGCGGTGCACGGCCTATAATATTATTGAATATGTATCAGACTTACAATAAAAAGAGTAGAAATAAGATTGTATAAAAATAGTCTCTGTAGGTTTTATGTTGACTAGATTATTCCAAAATAGAGATAAATCTATCATCTTATAATATAGTCGCTTGGAATTAATTATATGCGCATATATTAACTTTGATAACGGAATAATGATGGAAAAATAAAAATTTTCTTTAAAAATCTGAGAGAATAAAGATATGCTGAACATGAAATACTAATTGAATACAAACGAAAAATTTTAAAAATATACCTGCACTGGTCAAGCACCTTGATATTACTAACGAGTAAAAATTAACGAAGAGTTTAATTAATGAATCAATTAACAAGATTATTGGTCAACAAAGATGTAGAAGTTTTATTTTTATCACAAACTGTTTTTGATAAATCAAACGATTAAAAAAGGCCTTCATATTTTCTATGTGAGATTGCATCGCAAATTCAACTCAACTCTAAACAGAGTTAAAACCAGATCGCATCAAAAAAACTAACAATTTGTTGAAAATATCAGAATTTCTGTCATATTTCAACAAAACTCTTAACAAACTTGTTTAAAATATCCCAACTCTTCTAGTTTGTAAATCAACTTCTCTATAAAACCAGATTGCATCCAAATTTATAACAAAACTGTTAAAAATATCGGAATTTCAGAAACCATCCCATCATGCAATTCAACAAAGTTGTGAAACTTTTGTTTACAGCCTTCTAGACTATTTTCAATTTACAATATGGGAGTAATTGTAAAATTCTGTATATAACTGATATAACATAGTGAATATTGAATATTGATACAGATATTTTTTAAATAAACTTAATATTGCTATCAAAAATGGACAACGAAAACTCTGAAATTTGAATTTTATAAATAGAATATGGGCTAAACTTTGTAATTCATTAAAAAGATTATAATTATGTACAAACAAATTATATTTTAAATTAATATTAACTTAATAACAGATGTTTATAACTTAAACAAAACATTTTATCAGAAAACTTCCAAAATAATATTGTATTGACTTATTGAACTTATATTGTTAATGTAATAGAATTTTTTAAATTATCAGAATTTTCCCAAGAAATGTCAGAATACTTTTTAATTAAATAATCTTGACAACTTTGTGTTAATGTTTAAAATTATCCAAAAAATGTTCATTATACTTGTCTATCTTAAAACCTTTTATGACTATGACTTTTATTCTAAATCTGCCCCAAAAAATAATAATATTAATTAGCATTTTATATAGATTCTAAATCATTATTAGTTCTTATATGTTTGCCATTTTGAAACTCGTATTTTGAGTAGTATTAGGACTCTAATTATGTTATAGTGTAGAATACGAGTAAGTATACGGGAAAAGATTAAAAACTACCGAACTACGCGATCTAAAATTAATATCAAATAAAACTATATAGGATACAGATATCGTTTTCTACAGAGTTATCTACCTTTATAATGTTACATACGAGAAAATACGTCGAACGAGGTAGAAGTTTCTTTTTTGGTTCCGTAACAAATTATGGGTATTATAGAGCTAATAAAACTGGATATAGTGATGTTACAGAAAATTCAAAAAGTTGCCCAAAATAAAAATTCATATTAGGTATGATTTGGGACCTTTACAATCAAATAAAACTAATTAATTATTCTTTGGTAATTAAAAACAAACTCGTTATCGTTAACAAACAATGTATGAAAATTACGATGTAAAAAAACAATGTTTTAATTTCATTTACAAAAAAAACAACGAAGATTTGACATTAGATTAGATAACAAGAAATTGAAAAAAAAAATCATGAAAAAATTCCCAATTCACATTTTACACCATCTTTATACAAAAAACTTGATTTAAAATATTTACAGGTATCTTTAATATAAATTAAAAATACTCTCAAAATAAGAAAATAAGAAAAAAAGCAAAAAAAAGCAAATAAAAAAAGAGAAAAAAATTCCATGCTACTCTACAATTAATCGCTAACAAAATTAATGCATTAGAAACTAAAAAAAAGTTAAAAAAAACATGAAAGGAAGATTCGATTTTAATTTGAAAACAGAATAATCTTTACTTTTCAAGAAATCACTTAGAAAAAAATCAAGCCTTGTGTACACTAGAAAATCTCACTCTAAATTTCAGCCAGAAAATTTCACCTAAAGCTTAAGAAAGCAAAACCATTCCAAACATACACTTTCTTTTTCAATTTTCTTGGCATACAAAAGGCTTAATTTATATGAAATATATTTATGCATAATTTAATCAAAGTTGACCAAGACTAAATTAGATAGCACTATAAAAACACGAAGGTCCAACTGGTGTTTATCATTTACAACATTGTTGATAGAGAGACGTTTCTGACATAGAGACAATGACAGTTTGATGTCCTGTAGTTGACTTTCACTTCTAATTTGTTTATATTTCAATAAAGAGCAAAACAAGCCACCGTAGAATATAAGAAATAGGGGGGAGGGGCTGAATACCCAGGGTAATCAATGATTTGAGACAATAGTCAGGAAAACTCCAAAACATAAACTAGTATTTTTTGGTGCCCATTACAGAGATGGAGTTTTTAAGGCAAAAATTCTTTGACTTAAAAAAGGTAGAATTGAATTGTTTTTGCATCTCATTTAATAGATGTTTTTTGGGTCAGTTTTCTCAGCCCTTTTTATCCCCTATAATCACAGTTATTACTAATAATTTTAATATATTTAGTATCATTTGTTCAACTACAGCACAAATCAAATTGTTTTTCTCTGATCTAGAACAGGTTTTTAACAAACAATGCGGTCAAGCAAAGCAAATTTCATTTTATCAGACACACTAATATTCATGCTGTTTTTTTTTAGTTAAAAATTCAGAATAATGTTAATTGAACAAACAAACAAAATTGCTTCAAAATCTTCTAACACAGTAGCAAAGCTTCTCAAAATATCAAAAAAAAAACACAAGCACAAGTCAAACAAAACACTAAAACATTTTAATTTTCATCTCTATTGTAGAGAGAGAGAGAGTTGTTAGAAATATTAGTCTAGTTCTAATCTACCAATATTATCAAAACGTTTTATTTTAAGACTAAAATAAACTTGATAAAAATAATATCTAAATTTCTGCATGCTCTGCCCCTACCGAATTGTTGGCAACTTGTAGCTGGGCCATCTGAGAACTGAGATGTGACATCACATGTGTGCTGGGATCAATCCCCGCGTTTGTTGGGGGCGGGACTTGAGATTGGATCATCTGGAAGACACCCAAAATTCGAATATTCAAACGAAATGTTTGTAAAAATCATAAAATAAATTTCGGAAATTAAAATAAATTTAATAAAAAACAAAATTAAAATGAATTTTGTAGATTTTGGGTTTGTTCAAGTTGTTTTATGTAAACTGAAAAAATTTAAAATTAACAGAATGTTACGTATGGTTAAACATAAAATAATATAAATTTGAAAAAATAGAAAAAAGTTAGAAAAAACGTGGGGAGTAAAATTTTTGGTTAAAATCCAATTCACCACAGCAAACCAACAAAAATTGATAAAAAAAGCGAAAGTTTTTCAGGCGATTTTTTGAAAATCTTTATTGAGAGCATGTAATGTGTTAGATGTGTTTTTTGGTCCGATAATTCTTGTGTTCCGAAGATCAATCGAAAGGGGAGAGCATCCATTTAGAAATTCAAATATGCAAATAGAAAAGATAAATATGAATTGTAAGTCTTAACGAGAGAAATTAAACGAGGTTTAAAAATAAAATCACGAACTGCAACGAGTAATTTTGACCTTTTATAGTTCGCTATCGAATTAAGTCTTGGTCAACGTTCAATTTTTAATAACTTAATTTTTTGAAAATAATATCTAGCACTAAACAACAAAATCTTGGCCAAATTTACAAACTATTATACAATAATTCCCCAAAACTTCATTTTCAGATAATTAGCAATATTTTAACGTCCATGGAAGACAGAATGGCAAAATAATCACGTTTTCAAACAAGATTTTAATTTATTCACAAAGTCACAAAATTTCAGAAAATGAAGCTGGGGGTCGTATTTATTAATTTTTTGAACAAATTACAATTGAGAAACATTTGTTGAAGTTTTTTTAATGGCATGCAAAAGTTATTTAATTGTAGACATATATATATATATACTTGGAAGTCTAAAAAAAGGAATTATAATATTTATATATATATATTGCTCGTCACAATCCATGCGTTTGTTTATTTCGTACACAGTGTTATATGCACTATTATGATGCGTGTTAAAACTTCTTTAAAAAGATCCTCAAAAAATCCTGTAAAAGCTAAGATTCTTTATAAACATCACGTTTTATTTCCCATCATTCATTCATTTATCGTAGAATCCATCCAAAATCCGAACAAAACTCAACAAAAATTTTTAAGGCACAAATATGTGCTCTCAGTTACTCATTAAAACTTGCACAAAAAATGCAAAAAAATTGATATTTCTCCGTAAGATATGATCGTAAACACTTTAATATGACATCATTATATGTTTATAGAGATAATTAGCCCTAAACCACAAGAACTCATTTTATATTCGGATAAAAATCATCGCCATAACAACAAGTTCTTGTGATTTTTTGGTCAGAAATTTTATTATAAAAGGGGAATAACTCCAGAATCACTTCTGCTGCATCAAAAGACAGAAATTGTTGAAATTTTGGAGAAAACAGAGAAACAACAAATAGAATTTAAAAAGAAAGATGGAGGTGTTGGTATGGTTACGTGCCACCAGCCAATCAAATCAAAGTTTAGATATTATGTAGCAGAAGTGTAATAATTTCCACCAATCAAAAGATGTTTAGTATTAAAGTAGGTGGGGTTGTGATATCCAGAAATCTAAGTGAAGTGAACTTGAGGGATACTAACATGTGGAATCTGAGGCTGCATTATATATTGGGGATGAACCCACCCGGTCTGGGTGCTTGACATTTGGTAGGAAGAAGCTGGGGTTGTTGCCACGGAGGTATATCTCGGCACCATGCCAGCAGACAGCAATGGATGGCCAGCAACACTGGAAAACAAAATAGCATTCAAAATCAAAATAAAACAACACAAGTTGGCAACACTGTCAGACAGCATTCAAATTTTATACACGTTTTACAAAATAAAACAACACAAGTTGGCAACACTGTAAGACAGCATTCAAATTTTATACACGTTTTACAAAATTAAACAACACAAGTTGGCAACACTGTCAGACAGCATTCAAATTTTATACACGTTTTACAAAATTAAACAACACAAGTTGGCAACACTGTCAGACAGTATTCTAAGAGTGTTAGAATGAAATTGGCTACATACCAACATTTTGAAAGACTTTAAGAACGACGTAAAATAAATTTCAGTTTCACAATCGGCCATTTTGCTTTTTATGAAGGTGAAATACCATCATTAACAGTAATACTTGTAAGATATTTAGAAGTATCACTGCACATTAAGAAACAACAGTTTTATAGATATAGACGTCTATTTAGTAAAGATCAATTATCACTTGATAACGTTACCTGAATGTGTAATGAAACATTGTGCTTGAGAACGTTATCTGTATGTGTAATGAAACATTGTGATTGAGAGCGTTACTTGTATGTGTAATGAAACATTGTGTTTGAGAACGTTACCTGAATGTGTAATGAAACATTGTGCTTGAGAACGTTACCTGTATGTGTAATGAAACATTGTGCTTGAGAACGTTACCTGAATGTGTAATGAAACATTGTGCTTGAGAACGTTACCTGAATGTGTAATCAAACATTGTGCTTGAGAACGTTACCTGAATGTGTAATGAAACATTGTGCTTGAGAACGTTACCTGAATGTGTAATGAAACATTGTGCTTGAGAACGTTACCTGTATGTGTAATGAAACATTGTGCTTGAGAACGTTACCTGAATGTGTAATGAAACATTGTGCTTGAGAACGTTATCTGTATGTGTAATGAAACATTGTGCTTGAGAACGTTACCTGAATGTGTAATGAAACATTGTGCTTGAGAACGTTACCTGAATGTGTAATCAAACATTGTGCTTGATAACGTTACCTGTATGTGTAATGAAACATTGTGCTTGAGAACGTTACCTGTATGTGTAATGAAACATTGTGCTTGAGAACGTTACCTGAATGTGTAATGAAACATTGTGTTTGAGAACGTTACCTGAATGTGTAATCAAACATTGTGCTTGAGAACGTTACCTGAATGTGTAATCAAACATTGTGCTTGAGAACGTTACCTGAATGTGTAATCAAACATTGTGCTTGAGAACGTTACCTGTATGTGTAATGAAACATTGTGCTTGAGAACGTTACCTGAATGTGTAATGAAACATTGTGCTTGAGAACGTTACCTGTATGTGTAATGAAACATTGTGATTGAAAACGTTATCTGTATGTGTAATGAAACATTGTGCTTGAGAACGTTACCTGTATGTGTAATGAAACATTGTGCTTGAGAACGTTACCTGTATGTGTAATGAAACATTGTGCTTGAGAACGTTACCTGTATGTGTAATGAAACATTGTGCTTGAAAACGTTACCTGAATGTGTAATGAAACATTGTGCTTGAGACGTTACCTGAATGTGTAATGAAACATTGTGCTTGAGAACGTTACCTGTATGTGTAATGAAACATTGTGCTTGAAAACGTTACCTGAATGTGTAATGAAACATTGTGCTTGAAAACGTTATCTGTATGTGTAATGAAACATTGTGCTTGAAAACGTTACCTGAATGTGTAATGAAACATTGTGCTTGAGAACGTTACCTGTATGTGTAATCAAACATTGTGCTTGAGAACGTTACCTGTATGTGTAATCAAACATTGTGCTTGAGAACGTTACCTGAATGTGTAATCAAACATTGTGCTTGAGAACGTTACCTGTATGTGTAATCAAATATTGTGCTTGAGAACGTTACCTGTATGTGTAATGAAACATTGTGATTGAAAACGCTACCTGAATGTGTAATGAAACATTGTGATTGATAATGTTACCTGTATGTGTAATGAAACATTGTGCTTGAGAACGTTACCTGAATGTGTAATGAAACATTGTGCTTGAGAACGTTACCTGTATGTGTAATGAAACATTGTGCTTGAGAACGTTACCTGTATGTGTAATGAAACATTGTGTTTAAATAATAAATAGAAGTCTATATCTACAAAACTATTGTTTCTTAACCATTAACAGTGTTTCAAAGTTTCGTGTCGTCTATGAGTAATATATAAAATCGTGACTTATATCAATGATTGATTAACAGTGAAAACATGAGGAAGAATACATACCCATTAAGATTGGCTGCTAGTGCAGGAGGCTCGTAGAATTGAAGAGCTTGATATAATTCCTGTAGAAAAAACAGAACAATAAAAATACCAAAATAAAAATTATTAGCTATGTGGACTCTCTGAAAAGGATTCCAAGTTGACAAACTAAAAATTTCCTTAATTCAAAAATTTGAATCGTTTCAAGCACCATTGCTTAAGTCGAATTTTGCCAAAAGAAAAATGTGAAATGTTCCCAGCATGCAGTATAATTAGGGCCATATGCAGTGCTCGTACTTTACCTAAACTTGACTAAAATTAGACTTAAGTCGCACTTTAGGTATGCACCGGTCGATCTTTATGAAAGTCGTGCTTAAATTTGACTATCAAATGTAGAAAATGAAAGCCTTTATCCTAACTTTGTAAAGTTCGACTTTAGCCAAAGTTCAACTTTAGTCAAGGTAAGAGGGCTGCATATGGCCCTAAGCCTAGATGCTTTGCTTTGGCCATTATTTCTGGAAACCTTGGCTATGGGTCCAACCAAAGCGTAGTTTCCTCTATCTGAATCGTTCCCAACATGCAATATAATTCCAAGAGGAAATACTGACCTCATCACGAGCAGTTTGTAACAATCGATTCTGTTGGAAGAAAGTTGTTGTCGCTTTTTTCTTGTTTTGTGTGTCTGCAAATTTGACAACTAATGGGTCTTTACATCCTGAAATGAGAAGAAATTGAAATTATTATAAAATTAAGAAAACTGTTCACTCATTGAATAACCTACGGAGTTCGTTAAGGGATTTATATAGAACTAATAGAGACAAATAACAACAGTAACTGGAGTTATTTCCCTTGAATCAATATCACTGTATATCATAGTATCGACAACATTAGTGCTTCAGGATTTTGTGTTTTATTTATTAGAACTATAATCAACTACTGAAAACTATATAATACACCATCACACAGTGGAATGATTGGTAGAGAATGGATACCAGTAGCCAAAGGGGAGGCAGAGAAGGCAACTGCTCCCCCTCGCAGCCCCAAAAGTAAGTTTTTCGGGCAAAAATCTCATAACTGGCAATCTCAAATATTTCGCCCCTGTGTGTTGTGGGTTTGAATCCTCCTTAAGATAAGGAAAACTCTGATGCCACAGTCCTAAATATAGTGAAATAAACAACATACTACTCTTCTCATTATAGAAACTCATAGTGAAATCAACAACATTAACTAGAGTTGTTTCCCTTGAACCAATAGCACTGTATTTCTATTATATATCTAGGAAATTATTACGCTAAAATACTGCAGAGCTACAAAATAACTAGACTCTGTAACTCAAGGCGCGATAATTGATGAATGAATCAAGACAGTGAAATTATGACAATGCAGGTCTACAAGACTATCTGACTTTGTAATTCTGTGACAAGGTGTGATTGATATTACAAAATAAACACCCAACTAACCTGGTAATACTTTCTTGTTGAATGCATCGATTACGTTTTGACATTTTTCTCGAGCTTCCATTCTGCAGAATCCAACACATTTACTCTCACCACTCTGTCCACGTAGAATTCTAGTTGATATAACTGTACCATAATCTTTAAACAAAGCCTCTAAATTCTGTTCTGAGAAATATATAGGCAGATTTGCGATATAAAGATTGGTGGGATCTTGCTCTTGCTGCTGAAATAATCAAAAATATACCAGAAATTAATATTACAGAGCTAGAATTATTACAGAGCTAGAATTATTACAGAGCTAGAATTATTACAGAGCTAGAATTATTACAGAACTAGAACTTTTACAGAGATAGAACTTTTACAGAGATAGAATTTTTACAGAGATAGAATTTTTACAGGGATAGAATTTTTACAGAGATAGAATTTTTCAAACATTAACATTTAAAGGAACTGGTTCACAATTTTTTTGATCAATCGTACCTTGGTGTACGTTTGAAAGTTAAAAAGACGAGTCGTCTTTTCTTGAGACACTGCCATAAACAGAAAGATATCTAAAGAAATATGAATGGAATAAGTTTTTAACTTCCCATCAGCATCTTGTCCGGCATAGAAAATTAGGAATCAGAATCCCTGGTTATATAAGTTGATTTATTTCGAGTGTTGGGTATTTATTGTGTAAATAGTAAAGTCAGTAGAAATGATAGAGTTGTCTTTATTATGATAAATTACACCAGAGTTTCCGTGGTCAGAAATAAATAACAGTGGACTGACGTGTTCGCTAGCCAGGACAGACAATGTACCAGTCTCAGAATGAAAACAGTAGAGAATAATAACAGGGATATTGAAGAAATTTTTACGATGTAAAATATATTATGATAGATGATAACAAGATCGATAAATATCATCTCAATATCTCACAAATATATCAATATTACTTCCACCCTGCAACTAGTCTATCAGTCTATTCACCAACTCTTTTGGAGATTCCATACAGCTCATCAAGTCAGACACATCAATCCTGTATTTTACTGATCCCAAACAGTTTACTGTAGTTAGAAAGAAACAGCTATATTTTACAAAGATAATAACTTAGGTTCACGGTGAAGGATCCTTTCTATCAGCTGGTCCTTGACCAAACTTCTTGGTATTGATTTTACAAGGAGAACAACTTTGGTTCACAGTTAAGGATCCTTTCTATCAGCTGGTCCTTGGCCAAACCTCTTGGTATTGATTTTACAAGAACAACTTTGGTTCACAGTGAAGGATCCTTTCTATCAGCTGGTCCTTGACCAAACCTATTGGCATTGATTTTACAAGAACAACTTTGGTTCACAGTGAAGGATCCTTTCTATCAGCTGGTCCTTGACCAAACCTATTGGCATTGATTTTACAAGAACAACTTTGGTTCACAGTGAAGGATCCTTTCTATCAGCTGGTCCTTGACCAAACCTATTGGCATTGATCTACCTCGGATTATCCATACTCATTTACAGCTGGGTTGACTGGAATTATGAGTGAAGATGACTTATTCAAGGTAATAGGACTGTCACACGCCCTTTGAGCCATCATTCGCTCGACATTACCAAGAAAATGGTGTCATGTTAAGAACCAACTGACTGTGCTATAAAACCTTACAAACAGAGGCTCTTGCTCCTTAACCTAGGAATCTGATGTTTGTTCCATACATATTATTAACCTCTCTTTGATCAACCAAGATTTCCTGAGTCAGTGATGCAGGTCAGAAGGCTGTTTTGTGCCAAAAACAATATTACATTCAAATATACATGATAGAAAATATCCAGGAACATGTTCTCAAGGCAGATGGTGGATATAAAAAAAACTTAGTTTCAGTGAAGAAATAAACAGAATCCTCTGGTATCTTCAACAATTGGGACACAGTCTAACAGCACCCCCCTCACCCTCCCTCCTCCCCCTTTCCCTTTAAATCATCATGCAGTAGAAATCAATCAAATCAGGCTTTATCTTACACGACATAATATTGAATAAGCTTTATGCAAACTAGCCAATCAAACTCATTGTTACTAAAATAATCCCCTTCAACAACCAATCAAATCAATTGTTACTAAAATAATCCCCTTCAACAACCAATCAAATCAATTGTCACTGAATCTATAATAGTTTGGGACCAATTAGATGTAATGTCTTCATGACTTTGACCAATTTAATGTATTATAATAACAAGTTGTGTACAAGGGTAATATTTACTGTCTTTATCAATTAACTCGGCTGATTTAAAATGGAGAATTTATGACATTAGGATATTAAATTCTAGGTTATTTCTGTCTTGGGAATAACAATAAACATTATGGTACATAGTAACTAGCTAGTATTATACTGGTTTTAAATTATCACCATTAATATCATTTATTCAATTTTCTTTTCCACAAACAGGGAACCTAGCTAGTATCGTACCACTTTTCTGCAACTTATGGGCTAATGAAGACGGGCAACACCATGTAGGGTGCAATGAGGGAAATTTTACCAGGACAGCGACATTAGCCTGCTTTTTTTCGATTTCCAACTGTCGAGGGATCTTTAACATGCACAGCCTGTAGCACACAGGGCCTTGGTTTATTGTCCAATCTGAACGACTAGAAACTTTTTTCACACAGCCCCTCCAACCTGCATCACTGACAGGGGGAAACAGGGTTGAGGTATTATCTAGAGAAAGTTGTCTATATAGATATAACTGATATATACTATATTATTCAAGTTAGAGTAAACAGTATATCAATATCATAAAAGATAAAATGAAAGTAAAGAAATGTAGCCCCTCCCCCAATCATGACCTTAACAATAGATTGTTATAGTAGCATATATAATAGTACAATAGTCTTAGATTCTATACCATAGTTAACTCAATAAAATACATATTTTATCAAATACCAGCATATTTTAAATTATATACTGTATATAACTTAAAAAATCACCAATAGATCTTTTATTTACCTTATATATCTAAATAATTCACTTCATCTGGAAGTCGAAGATATTTTTACATTTACTAATTATGGAACATGGTCTGGGTGTTATTTTTGATTTTTGATCTAGTCTAACCCCCTGTTAATGTTAATTTTAATATTTTCCATCTAAAAATTCTACGTCAGAGTGCAATCGTTTATTATCCAAAAATGATTATACCAAATAAATAATTCTAGAGTTGTGGACTCTCTTAAAGGAACCCTGAGGTGACAAACCAAGATGCAAAGTGGTATTAGGTGTGTTGAAGAGTAAGCATGCCTAGCACCATAGTTATTTCAGTAAACCTCTACTCTCCTAAAGCAAAGTTAAACCTAACATTGAAATTGAAGTAAGAAGTAAAATACATGGAGATGAAATAAAATAGGTGTGTAAGAAAATTTTAACAAATTGACGTCATTTCAATCAGAAGACAAATTGTAATAAACAAATTAAATATAAAATATGATTTGAAATATTCATGATACAATAAATTCTAGGAAGTAAATACAATCCTGGTTGTCATGGTGATATATAGATGGTAACTAAGCAACATCAGATTATGCTCTTTTTAAAAAGAATTTCAGAGGAATAAGAAATTTCTTGCTGTGATTTGGACAGGCCTGATAAAACCATCAAACTCAGAGTATTTTATTATCGACTAAAAACTTAATCCAAAACATTAAACTTTTATATCTCTCAGGGTTGTTGATTTACGTCTATTTGCCAGTCATGTTCAAAGTCATGTGAGTTTTGAAGTTTGAAATCCTTCTTTCAACCTACTTTTATAGCTTTGAGCAGTTCAGATAAATATTGCACATTTTTAAATTAAATAACAGGATTATAAGTCAAGTTCAATACAGTAGCCTGCCCTAACACCTCATGTTATAGGTCTTACTTTATAAAGTGAAAATTAGACCCTCTTGATCCCTGGTTCCCAACCAAGGGTGTTTATACCCCCTGGGGGTGTGGGATTAGGGTGTCAGGGGTGTGGCCAACTGGTGTAGGAGAAGAATTTATTTGAATTGAGAGAGCACCTCATATCATCACATACTAAAAATGTGGATGAAACAAATTTTTGGGGGTGTGAAAGGTCCAGGTGATAGCTACAGGGGTGTGAAGGCTGTGAACTGGGTACCATTGCTCTAGATGCTCAAAATTCATCTTGGTTCTGCTAAATTTGTCTGGAGGCCTCTGTCAGAGCCTATATAGACCCACTGCCTCAAGGGGTTTCGGTCATTAGAGACTTCTTGCCTATTGGCCTTTCACTCTGGCATTTTCTAGACACGCCTCTGTTTCAATATGTAGTCTGTCACGATACATGTAGATTTTCTAAACCCTGTCTCCCCTTTCATTCTTGCAGGTTATTTTATCACTCTAACATGATTGAAATTAAGGCAGAAGTTTTAGATGTAACATTTGAGCACAAAAACCCAAATTTAACCACCACATTGAAATTCAGGTCAGAGGTTTCGGACTATAGTCAACAAGATAAATATATATATATATATACACTGTAACCATGGTTATTATCAAACCTACCCTACCTCTGATTAAATACAATAGACCCCTTATATCAGCTGGGGTAGGAGATAAAACACAAGGTGAAAAGGTCAGGGGGTGGTAGAAGGGTATCTAACTGAATTAATGAGGTTTATAAAGTCTATATTATCTACAGTCACTAGGGTATATCAACTGGGGTATATCAAGATTATACAGCAAGGAAAAACAGTAAGCAGAGGTCTTGTCAAGTTTGCATATGAAAGATCCCTAAAGAAGATAATGCTGTAATCCTCCAATAATTTCTAATTCGACACTGACAGAGTTGTACTACAATAGTTTCATTTGTGATAAAATTATATAGGATTTCCCTCAACAAGAAATCAGAATTCTACTGCTGCTGTCTTGTCAAAATTTCCCCTCATTGCAACACTGGGACTAACACTGGGACTAACACTGGGACTCTCCTAATACAGATAATCTCTTCAGCTGTAATTACTAAGGGGTGTCATCTCTCACTCAATATGGACTCTATTAAACAATAATTATAATATTGCTACAGCATGCTGCTATTAAAACCTGAGGTCCTGGTGCTACAAACCATATAAAACCATCACTTGACAGAAGTTTTATTCAATTAACATGATAAAATACCCTTTATTAGTTAGGGTAAACAACATGATTGAAATATTTGTGAATTTATTCATTATATAAACTATAAGTAAACTAGTCCAGCCTGTCTGCTAAATAAACTAGACTGTAACCATTGTTTATAATATCCTGTTAGCTAGAAACAATACACCAATTATCAACATATACCCCTGAACTCTGACCCCTGCGACCTGAGTAGAGGTCAAGTTTGAAACCTGAGCGCCATTAAAACTAGAAATGAAATAAATTGAGTTCTACCTCTACTTTTATGCACCATGTGGCTAATGAAGACAGGCCATTAAATGTGGATAATGTTTGGTATTACCGGTGAGAGCAGACTCTTGAAAGCATGGGCACAGGCATTAGAATTTGTGGTGTCAGTGTGAATTGAAACATGTCTCAATAAAAGCACTGGCCAAGGTCACAGATCAATAGATAAGCTTATTGTATACATATAAGCCAACCTGAATGTCCAGAGTTCAATATCGGAAAGGGTCAAGATGAACATTTGAATTTTTCAACCCCCCGTTTCCCCCTGATTTGGAAAAAGTGTCTAGTTGTTCAGATGGGACAATAAACTGAAGCCCGTTTGCTACAGGCTGTACACGTTAAAGATCCTGCGACAGATGGAAATCGAAAAGGAACAGGCTAATGCCTCTGTGGGGCAAACTTTCGCTCATTGCACACTGCATCATGGCATAGCTTGTCTTAAATTAGCCCACACGAGAAAAGTATAGGACGTAAAATGTAAAATTTCGCTTCATTTTTTCCAGTGTTGAACCAGTCTACTGGTGGAATGTATTAAGATCGTTATTAAATTATCTGTTGTGGTAATTGATCTGCTGGGAAACAACAAATTCCATTACCCCCCTCTACAAATTTACATTTTTCACACTCGTTAAGTAGATTCTTAGATGAAACTCAAGTTAATCTCTCATATCTAAATAATTCACAGACAAATTTTCATAATTTTCAATTCTGTATTCTAGTAGAAGAATATGATATCAGATGATTTACATGATATTGACACTGATCTAGGGTTAGGAATTCTAGGTTGTAACATTGTGCTTTAGTAATTTAACGAAAGCACTGGCATAGGCATAGGATTCTCTTCATTGTTATCATATAGTTGGCATTCTTATAGGGGAAAGAATTTAAAATGAAACAGTTTTATATCTTACTGGTCATATTTAGTTTCAAGTCTAGTTGGAATGATGGACATCTTTTTGGGGGGGAGGGGAGACGTTTGGAAGGAAAGAATTGGTGGAATATTTTCAATTCTCAGACAAATGTTTATGTTCTGGCTTAGAGGGGAAAGGAAATGAAATGGAGTTTAATGTCTAACTAGTCTTATTAAGTTTCAAGTCTAGTTGGAATGATGGAAATTTATTTTGGGGGTGGGGGGAGGTAGTTTGGCTAGGTATGGAAGAGGGGGGACAGTCTTGTAACGACAGTGTTTTTAGATAAGTTCTCTCAGTCTACCTATTTTAGCACTGATATTCAATATTTCAGATAAGACCTATAGATTATATTTTATAACAAACTGTTAAATTATACCAGGGTGGGATCGAGCTAGTTATTTTCACACAATCTATATTATGTCACAATATTTCTATTGTGGTGAGAAATACCAGGTGTGAGGGTAAGGGTCAGGATTAAATAAACTATCAAAGATCCTTACCTTGGCCATCTGGGCCTGGATTCCTTGAGACTGTAAAGCACTAACAGCTAAATCAGCTGCTTGGGGAGACTCGAAATCAACAAATCCATAACCTAGAATAGAAACATTTAAATCTTTTAATCTCTTTTTACAATATATAAATTAACGTTAATCTTTATTAACCCTTTCAACAGTGGCAACACCAGTGAGGGTACATTTGCACCTCAAGAAAAGTGGTTTGCACCCCCCCAATTGTACCCCGACTTTATTTTCAACAAATCTAAATGTCTACCTTTTTTTTCCCCAAAATATGTGTCAGAATGCACAAAATCAATTCATTTTTTATAACCCACTAAGACGCTCTATGAGAGACTTGTGACTATAACACCACCACAGTGTAGCCAGAATTTGAATTCAGCCTCAGTTGTTGTCCCCCCATTGAGTCAGTCTGCCCCTTATTTGTACCCCCAGTATTCGTTCATTTCTGTTCATTCATTCCTTACTTTTTATTGTTAGTAGCCCATACTCACCCCCTAATGACTAATCTATAATAAATATTCTAGAATTGTTCGTTTGTTTTATTTATTTATGTCTGGTCATGGACCTCTTTCAATCATTCCACCAAGATTCATTCATGTAATAATAATTATAATAATTCAGGAAAATCTCATATTAAGGTAATAAATATTCTACAAGTGTTTGTTTGTTTTATTTATTTATGTCTGGTCATGTACTAAGTTCTTGCGTGTGATGAGATTTGATCAGTAGATAAGACAGTCATGTTAAAAGATAAATTAGTTTTTATCAACATTTCTCTAACTGTCATTATTTTATTTACCTTATTAGGATTCATCTCACCATTTTCTCATGTTCCGTCTAAGACTTCTCAAATTTACCTTGCAAGTAGAAAATGTCACGCGGGTAAGTTTCAACGTACTAAACAATGTTTTGTTGACAGTTGTCCTAAATTGATATGTTTGTCAACATTTTAAAGATGAATTAACGAAGGTTGACAACTTTTAATTACCCAGGGTGCAACTTCAACGCAAATAGCAACCTTTTTTTTACACGTCTTGACATCTCCACGACCTTTCACTATGCCCTTTTATGGTAGCATATATCTCAAGATGGCTAGGATTTCTGTAGATTTTTAAAGGTTTCAAGTCCATTTGTCAAATTTTGATCTTTACTTAGTACAGGTTTTTTTCTGGTTCAGATTTTTTCAGTTGGTTTTTATCTTCATGGTAAATATCTCTAGATAATTTGTTTTTCAGTGTCAAATATAACTTATACTTGTGATAAACAGTAGCCTTTCTCTAGGGGGTGGGGTGGGGGGCATGAGGCTGACCCAGCTTTGCCAAAATGTAATAAATTTACATAAGAAGAGTTCTCACTGATAGTTCTGTGGTCCGTACCAGACCGTCACATACGGATACATACCCAGGTTGTCACTGCTGACATACCTACAAAAGTTCTCATTTTGAAACTGGGTTTGCTTGGTGTCAACTGACTGACTAGTGAAACTGTCAAAACATTCTTATTAAAATTGAAAAAAATTCTCAAAAATTGTTTCCTCGGAACACTGAACAGATCTAGACAAAACGCAAAGTGCAGATTATGAAACTGGGTTGTATGATTTCTGAACAAGACAACTGTTTGATCTAGCGTTTCTGAGCAAGACAACTGTTTGATCAAGTGTTTCTGAGCAAGACAACTGTTTGATCTAGTGTTTCTGAGCAAGACAACTGTCTGATCTAGTGTTTCTGAACACAAGCAACTGTTTAAACTAGTGTTTCTGAACAAGACAACTGTCTGATCTAGTGTTTCTGAACACAAGCAACTGTTTGAACTAGTGTTTCTGAACAAGACAACTGTCTGATCTAGTGTTTCTGAACACAAGCAACTGTTTAATCTAGTGTTTCTGAGCAAGACAACTGTTTAATCTAGTGTTTCTGAGCAAGACAACTGTTTGATCAAGTGTTTCTGAACAAGACAACTGTTTGATCAAGTGTTTCTGAACTAAGAAATTGAATTGAATATAAAATCTGGTAAATATTGAATATAATATATGTCTGTCTTGACTCAGGCTGATAATACATGAAAATAAACAATATTATATATGTAGTATATATTCAGCTGTCCAGTTGTACAATACAATCAATATATTACCTAGATATCATTACAACTCTACAAATAACTTCCCAAATAACTTTTACTCATGTTTTAGAATATGTCTGGTCAAGTAGGGTCATATATATTATATTAATGAGGCATTAGTAATTAACAAATTAAAGATGGTTTCCCTTATTTTCATTCATGGAAATCAAAATGCTAATACTTATATGAATAGAAAGTAGAGATGTTCTAATAACTTGGAAAATACCAGTTTGTCTCACATGTCCATAATTAATTCATAATTAGCTAAATTGGAACATAATTACCAGCAGAATTCCTTTGAGTGACCGATCAAGAAAGGTCAAAAGTATTTTTTTTGTTTATCCAGACTGTACATACACAGACATTTATGATTGGTTAAAACTTTTAATTATATGTGATAAGAACATAATGATATGATTGAGAATATATGATAATTCATTAGAAACATCAATTAATCAAATATTTTGCTTAATTTGACACTAAAAAATAAGGAAACCCATCTTTAAATGGTGTTTTCAGTGTTACAAGTAACTTCTACTAATTTTAAACTAATCTTGAGAAGGATTCGAACCCATGACACCTAATGTTATTCATGATCATAATATCAAGGCATTGTTAAAAGAAATGGAGTATTACATCCTACCAATGTCAAGCTGTACATACAGATATCTCTAGTAACAAAATTCAGAAAATGCAAGACAAAATCATAGTTTCTATAATTGTTTTAACATTGTTAATTGGCTTCATGTGATTTCATTTCATTTTCTTCCTCTGTCTTGTTATATCTTTAATCATTTGATTTTTATTCTTATATCTCCTGGTCTGATGAAATCTATTTCCCCTTTAGATTTACCTCTATATTCTGTGTATATTTTAATCATTTTACTTGATAATGTAACCTGTATGTGTTTCTAAACGTAGTATGTAATAAACCTAGAAGTAGTATATCTATATATCTTGTGTTTTTAATGTTACCTGTATGTGTTTCTAAACGTAGTATGTAATAAACCTAGAAGTAGTATATCTATATAACTTGTGTTTTTAACGTTACCTGTATGTGTCTCTAAACATAGTATGTAATAAACCTAGAAGTAGTATATCTATATATCTTGTGTTTTTAATGTTACCTGTATGTGTTTCTATACGTAGTATGTAATAAACCTAGAAGTAGTATATCTATATAACTTGTGTTTTTAATGTTACCTGTATGTGTTTCTAAACGTAGTATGTAATAAACTTAGAAGTAGTATATCTATATATCTTGTGTTCTTTATGAAATGAAATGAATGGAGTTTTACGTCCTACTGTTCTGCACTAAGTGGGCTTACAGTTATATTCTGTATGAAAATCAAAGTAAACTAAAAGTGGTAAAGAAACCAGTGGGCTTGTAAAATATATAAAGAAAGTAAACTGAAAGTTGTCAAAGAAAATATCTCAGTAGCGGCATAATGTCGTCAAATTTCTTTCACAAGACCCAAGTATTCAAATTTACCAGGTCAATATTACCTTTAATACTCAAATATTGACCCTTTCTCCACCAGTGTATATACAACTTAACCCTTCATATTGGTTTAATACCATATATAGATATATTCATAGAAAAACAGGCTTGAATCTTGAAGATGGTGTCAAAATAAAATCCTAACTCCTTTTTTATCAAATTTCTTCTCAAATTTTATCCTTCCCCAATTTTTCAAGAGATTTTACGATTAACCTTTGCCAAGTGAGACATCCTAGAGTAAAATACCTTAAAGTTTATATTTCCAATAATTATGAAAAAGAGGGTTTTTATTTTCTCCCAACTTTGATTTTGAAGTGGGTGCCAAACAGATCCTGATATCGTAAATGAAAGTAATATTTAATTTAAAAGTTAAAATGAAAATTGAACGCTCATTAAATTAACTTAACGTTGTCAAAATATCAACTTATAAAAACTGGTATTTAACAGTAGAATATTTGTGAATATGATCCAATATCATCATGTCCTATATCAGATTGGTTTTAAATTATTTACCAATGTTTCACCAATCTGTTGTTTTAATTTCGTATTTTGTTTTGCTGTTTGGATCGTTAGTACTTGGTGGATTTTATAATTTTACTAAATGTGCAGTTTGTTTCATAATTATACTCAATGGATAATCAACTTTGTATATTCTCACATTTGTTAATCACGTTTTTTTTTGGTTTTTCTTAAAATAATAAAAACTGTTCTTACCTTTACATTTGCCTGTTGTCTGATCTATTATTGCTTTTGTTGAAGTTATTTTACCAAATCTACAAAACACAAAAATAACACATATTAAATACAAGAACATCACAAAATATAAACACAAATTAAAACATTATATCAAATGAGGTTGAAGTCTGTGTAACTAGCACCAAGCTAAGCTGTATCTAGAAAATGCCTTAGGGGAGGGTGGGGGAGACAAAATTTAGAGGTGTCTCCCAGAGGTGATGCCTTAAGGGCCAAAGCCGCTTGAGGTCAGAGATCTGGGAAAGGCTGCCTGAAGCTAATGGATTTCAAGTGGCCTAAGATGAATTTTGAGAATTTAGAGGGCTTACTTTTCACTTCAAAATAAGACATTTCACAGACCTGAGTATGTGTATGTGGGGGATGATCAAAGTTTCTGTGTCTATAATTCCTATAATTTCTACAGACTTTTGCCAAACTGTCATATCTACAAATTCCATATGTAACAGAGATTCCTGGTTTCTGGTGGACCAGAAAATTATACAATTATTCTCTTAGAATATTGGAAAGAAGCCTGAAACCACTGAAGAATATAAATTTTGGCTTGATATTAACTTGAAGCTGTAAAATATGGTTGAACTAACATATTCCTATCCAAATTATAATCTGTTAATCGAAATTTAAAAAATAACAAATTGAAGGTTTATCAAGGACTAAAATAGGAACTGAAGTGCTCATATCCAAATCATAATCCATAACTCAAAATCTAAAAGATGAAATGAATTCAATAATCAAATAAAGAGGCCAAAAGTAGTCCAGACCAACAAATCTAGCCCTACCCACTCTTCCGACAGAGATATCGGCACGTTTAGGGTCATAATAACATAATAAAAGTCATATTTTATAAGAGTTACTCCGACCCTATTTTAGGTCACTAGTTTTTGGGGAATTTTCATCATGTTAATAGCCAAATTATCAATAAATTACAGTTTCTATTGAACAACTTCTCTTATTAAAGGATGGTTTATTTATAAATGAAGTAATATACAGTAATAGAATGGTAAAATATTAAGATAAATAATGATGGAGGTCAGACTGACTTGAAACAATATAAGTAAACTATAGTGACTTGTTCACCATCTAAAATTAATCTATTAAAACAAAGGGTATTCTGATTGTTATTATAGTCAGGTTGATAAGAGATTGAAGGAGATTCATATTTCAATGTGTCACTATGTCCTACAATCTAATTACAACCATTGTATAATATCCACTCTTACAGTTATTTACTTTATGTTTCCCTGCATTGGTGAAGCCAGGTTTACGTCCGACAGGAGGCGAGATATCTAAAATTGCCTGCATCTCTAACCTAGTTATGAGATTTTTGCCTGAAAAACTTGCTTTCTGGGCTGCGAGGGGTGGCCCCCTTTGGCTCCGCCACTGTTTCGATGTCCTGAAATTCATTATTGTTATCAATTTGGGCCGTAAAATTGCTGTTATTGTTATCAAGAAATTGATTCTACATGACACACTTTGATTGGTTAAAAATAATATATTAATAGAACCAGACAGCAGTAGAAAATGTGCTAGATTACAATTGCGAAGCAAAATCTGCGTCAGGAATACTGATTTGACCGAGGTTGTAGTCTAGCACATCCAGTCTGCTGGCTATTAAATTGCATCTGGAATGCACAGTCTACCGATGTCCTAGTCAAGAACATCTATTTATTTGGGTATGGAATACAGAGTCTATTAAGATTGTAGTCTAGAATATCCAGTCTGATGGTATTTCCTTAGGTCTGGAATACAGAGTCTACAAATGTCTTAGTCTAGAACACCCATTCTATTCGCTCTTTACTTGGGTCTGGAATATAGAGTCTACCAATGTCTTAGTCTAGAACATCCAGTCTATTGGCTATTTACTCCAGGTTCTAATCGATGAAACTGGATACTTTGATGTAAATTGCCATTATATTTCACATCTCATGCCAGACTGTAATAATTCCTCCCCAGCATTCCCAGAAATGGCTGTAAATCTGAACTGTAATGGTCTTGTTTTCTTAATGGTGATCATAAATCTCAGACAGGGGAAGTCCTTGAAATATTATACTAATCAACCTTCCAACACAAATAACCTTCATATCATTCCTCCTTCGTTCCATTCCTCTTCCCTTAACATTCCTACTCCAGTTGATATGTATTAATAATCACACACGACACAAAAAAACCTTTTCTTCTCTCCCCTTCCCCCTCTCTTCCTTCTCTCCCCTTCCCCCTACCCCCTCTCCCCTTCCTCCTACCCCCTCTCTTCCTTCTCCTAGTTGACAGCTTAAGATGGTATAAAATTTATTATGTAAAACAAATGAATATAAATATTTCAACCTTGTCTACCCCTTGTCTACCCCTGTCAGTTAAAATATAAATGGCTAAGCTGTAGATTAAATATTAACAAAATAGTAAAAATAAATTATTGTCCTAATGTCATTTATTATTTTTGACTGAAGATAAGAGAGAAATTTTAAATATTTAGAGGTGTAGGGGGTCAAATTCCAGGTTTCGATAATAGTATAATAAAACAGGTGGGTAAGATGTTGTAACATGTAGGGTTATATTTAAGAATGTCACCTTGCCCTGATTGAAGAATCCAAGCCCCTTTTACATTACAAAAATTATTCTGTTTAAAAGGGAAAGTTTGATGCATTAAAATTATCCCTTCATGTTTACGTACAAATGTTACATTAAAGAGCCTCAAAAAAGAGAAATTTTCACCCATTTACAACACCTTAAACTGCATTCAGCTTAATACTGACCTCGTGTAAAAGGTGCTGGCCCAATGTGTTTGGAGAGGCTTAAATTTTCCCATTGCCTAACCAGTTATAGGCTTAAACATTGAAATTCACACCCATATCTTAATGACTGCACTGGTTTAGTTCCAAATGTTGGAATATTAACTTGATAATTTATCCTGATGATGTTATTTATATCCTAAACCTGTGTATATGATGAAATATTGTCAAATAATGATATCTGTAGTAGTAAAGTTGTCAGTAGTCAGTGAATAATTATACATACAGTGATATAAAAAGTTTCCCCTCTAGCTGTCTCTGACCTGGATTTTTTCTGCTAGAAACAATAAAATATATTTATTAAGATGGCCTGAAGGAAACTAGCTGGTGACAGATTTATAACATATGTTATCACATTCCAAATCTTTACTTTCACTTTCTACTTTTACACAGTGGTTGTTTGGAGACAAACTCTAGCTCAGTTGAAATTCTTAAAAATAAAATCTTTAAATGATATTTAGTAATTGTGGGTACGATATATAGACACAGCTTTATAGAACAATAATCACTGGTTAAAGTTTTATGCAACATTTCGACATGTTCCCCCCCCCCCGGTGTCCTCAGACACATCATGATAAGAAGTGATGGTCAAACTATATATATATATAAATGGTTATTATTAATAAGTTTGGAATAAACACTCTCTCAGTTAAATAGGGAACCAGGGTTGAATCCCAGCATAGGTCCGTTCCCCGTTTGTTCATAGTTTTTGATGGGTGATAAATGCTATGTTTATTAATTTTAACATTTAGAGATTGGTGTTCTCTTGATGTTTCTAATTCAGTGATGCAGATCAGAAGAACTAAAATAGAAAAAGTCTTCCAATTTTTCAGATGAAACAACTATGTAGCCCTTTTAAAAAATGTAGTGAAATGAATGGAGTTTTACATCCTACTTTTCTGCACCATGTGGGTTAATGAAGACGGGCAACGCCATGCAGGGTGTAATGAGGGAAATTTTTAGCATTGGGCCAAAAAAAACCAAAAAATCAGTAGAATTGGGTTTCCGCCGGTAGAGCGGTAGACAATATCCAAAAGCAGTAGAAACCCGACAACATCAGTAGGTTACACATGTATGGCATTGGCCTGCTCTTTTTCAATTTCCAACTGTCGAGAGATCTTTAATGTGCACAGCTTATAGCCCTTTTAGAGAGTTCACACAACTAGTCACAATATTCAGTATTATGTGATATATATATATATTAACATAATGATATATTATATTGTTGTTGGATATATCAGTCCGATATTGATAGTGATTAGGGTACCTGTAGTAGAAGTTGTTAGTAAAAGAGATTATTATAGCCGACATATGTTGTATAAAAATTACAATATATCTCATGTTTTCTTTTCACTGGTCAGTCAATATCAAATATTACTGTTTTTATTATAGACCAATAATCAAAACAACATGAAAATATGTGGCTGTGTTCCTTGATTGTTAAAATCGTGTTGGCTGATTGTTATATTTGGTTGGCTGATTGTTATATTTGGTTGGCTGATTGTTGTTCTCTGTCTTGGATAATATCATTCATATCAATAAGGTTGAATTCTTTAGGTGTTTTTTTAGGAGTTTATTGTAAAGATCTAAGAGTAGACAAGGTTATGATTGTTGTCTGAATGTATTCTGTGTAAAAAATCAACATGATAATATGTTATTAATAGATTACTGCATTCTTCTCTTTGTTAGAAAAACTTGAATGAATCGAGAAAAACTTGAATGAATCGAGAAAAACTGAATGAATCGAGAAAAACTGAATGAATCGAGAAAAACTGAATGAATCGACTGTTTAACAGAAAAAAAAGAACAGAATTAAAAAGAACAGAATTAAATGAACAGAATTAAACAGAACAGAATTAAATGAACAGAATAAAGAATATGATAGAAGAATGGGTTGTAAAAGTACATCCCTGAAAATGATACACTAAATCTTTGTTCTTTTTTGGATAAATTTTTTAAAAATAATTTTGAAATTCTGCAGAATGGATACTAACTGGCCACTAGTATATATCAGGGATCTCATTCTCTAAAACTTTACTTAAATAAAATCCAGATTTTAAGATATACAGTAATCTGATTGGATAATAAAACTTAATTTAAAATCAATTTTAGTGATTGACCAATCAGATGACTGGAACACTAAAATCATCTTAAGTTAAGTTTTCCAGAATAAGGCCTCTGATATATAAATCTTATTTTTCTATTTGAGTAAAGTATGTAAGTATGTGCACTCACTGGACAGTGAGGAAGAACACGAAGAATATTCTACAGAACAATTCTAGGGTTTATTCCAAGCTACTTCTATAATATCTGAATTCCTATTTAACTAAATCGTCAACAACAAAATATTCTACAAAAGATCTTAAAAATCGGATTTACAAATCTGACTTCCTGTTGTCAATTAAAGAATACATGATCTGTTGGTTCGATGTGAAATATGGCCGTCAAAATGACGAGTTACGTTGTTTCCCAGCCAAATTATAATATAAATTACGCTGGGGTATCATGGGAAAAGACGGGGAAATAATCGGGTTAAAATGAAGTTGTCATTTCCAATCTATTTGACACTGAAATCTCATTCACATCAGAATTAATCAGCTTTATTTTAAACAATATCCCGAGACAGGACTGGAGAAAATAGACCAATTTACCTCAATCTCATCTTGATATTAAAATAGAATAAAATACATGAATTCAGACTGACAAGAATTACGTTTTTCATGCCAATTTTATAACGTACAGTTTTATGTTATTTGCCAGAATTGGGAGCCAAATTTGATGGCAATAATTTTTAGAATATTAAATAATACGCAAAAAAAAAGAGAAAAAAAAATTGACTGGATGTAAGAAAAGATGGACTGGATGTAAGAAAAGATGGACTGGATGTAAGAAAAGATTGACCGCATGTAAGAAAAGATTGACCGCATGTAAGAAAAGATTGACCGCATGTAAGAAAAGATTGACCGGATGTAAGAAAAGATTGAGGACATCTTTCAAGTAAGAGTTAAGTAAGAGTCACTGTGCTACAGAGGCTAAGTTTTAAGCCAGACAAACAAGCCTAATACAGTTCTAAGAATATAACAAAAATAGGTCTTAATTGATTGGTTTCAATAATCAAACATGATTGGATAAACAATGGTGCTTTAAACAATGGTGCTTCTATTGTGTGTACAATAAATGAGACCGAACAGACGGGTGTTGGCAATATCGTTCACATTACATAAACATAAAGAATTGTTTAAAAGTTAAAAGTTTTTGAAGATCCTGAAATGAAATGAAATGAAATGATTTCGATTTCCAACTGTCGAGGGATCTTTAACGTACACAGCCTGTAGTACACAGGGCCTCGGTTTATTGTCCCATCCGAACGAACTAGACGCTTTTTCCATGTCAGCCCCTCTTACCTGTATCACTGACAGGGGAAAACTGGGTTGAAATATCCAAAGGTATTATCTTGACCTATGCCAGGATTGAATCTTGGACCTTCAGGTTAGCGAGCAAACGTCTAACTCACTGAGTCACCACACCTTCCTTTGAAGATCCAAGCACATGAATAAAAATGTCTACTGGATACAACACGGATGTCTATTTTTACAATGTCTGAAAACATCAGAATGTCTGAAAGACAGATGAGATCTGTGTATTTATCCAGTTTCTATCTATGTATGTAATTGTCGTGTAAAACGATCTATATTTGGAATCAGAAGATATAAGAAAGCTAATTTTAGAAACTTATTATTTTTCTGACTTTTTTACCATTTTAACCTATAAATATACCTTCAACTATTACTTTTAAAAATTACTTTATTTAAAAATAGAAAATCTTGGGAATAAAAAAGCCATTTTAGTTATTTTCTATTTTAAAATCTCAGAGTTATGTTTGTACAGATTAAAGATGCAGTATATATAAACCTTTTTGTACATATGACGAAGGCCAATATCATGTAATCTGCAAATATTAGATGGTTTTTTCCTTATTAAAGTAGACCCTATCAAATTGTTAGAGTACAATTAGAAACAAAACACATTACAGTTTTTGAAGATTAGTAATTTACAGAATATATTTTGAATTATTAATATTTTAGTCATAAGAAAGAATTGGAAATAAAAATTGTTAATTTTTCATTTCTAACTGACTTATAAAGTTATAAAACAATAAATTTTTCACCTTCACAAGAAATCAACATCAGGAGAAAAAAAAGTCACAAATGAAAATATATTTTAAAAAAATATGACAATCTCAGTGAAAAATTCTCAGCAGTGAAAAAACAAAATATTTATTTTTTATTGAAATAACAAAGGCCCCCCCCACCCCCCTTTTTTTATAGTAACCCATATCTCCATAAAATTAATCCAAGAAATAGAGTCAGATCTACAATCTTACATTGTTTTCTTGATACTTTATAGTCGAAATCAATTATAAAATACAGATTATATATATATACCCATCATTACCGTGCTGGATTTGTTAAATAGTCGATTTCAGATAGCAGGGATTAGTGTCGATTATTAAATTAACACCTCCCTTTCTGAAAAAATGCATCATCCTCAGGGTTTCAGTCAAATTTTATCTACTATCTTATACTTAATTTATAAAAATAACGATACTGGGCGATCAGGATTATCATGTTAATAATTGAGGCTGGATAATCTAGATTAAACCACGGCAATAATTGTCATGCTGTACGGCAGGTTGGTATGAAAAATGAGCGAGAACTCGACAAGGTTGTTACAAAACCACGGTAATTATAAACCAAGCAGACGCTGGAACATATTTTTATGGCTGTTTTAAGTAGATATTTGACGAGAGCACATCATTTCTTCTGAATTATTCATATCCTTACTTTTGTTATTTGTCTAAATTGGATCTGGAATGATTTGTTTCGACTCAGACAAGTTAAAATAATGTACTACATTAGCTATGTTTTCTATCTGACTTTCTATTTTACAAAATATCTTGTGATTATTTTAACTTAGGAAGTGACAAGTCAAGTCACAAGTAGGTTTGTCCGTGGAAACATGTGAAATAATTTGCATTGACTCAGACCAGTTAAAATAATGTACTACTTTAGTAAAGTTTTTTATTTGACTCTGAGAAATAGTAACGTTGAGTAAATAATCATATTAAATTATATAATCTCTATTCAGAAATGGGCATCATTTCTTTAATCATGTAATATAACTTCTATAAGTGAGTTTCATTCACCAGTCATTCTAGAAGTGAAATATAATAAATAACATAGATGAGAAGAGTTAATATCAAATTGGATTGTCGTCTGCAACCTAAATGGGTTCAAATCCTGCTCAAGGTTAAATAATTCGGATGTCAAGTTCTTCTGATTGGCATATCATTGTCAGCTTTCAACTCCCCGATCGAAAGAATTACCTATCCTAAATAGAAAGACAAGGTTTATCACTTGAGAAACCTTTGAGAAATAGATAGTAGACAAACCAGCAAGCAATATAGAATTTATCAACTTGTGGGTCACCCCTTTCCCTCCCTATTGGGACTTCTATAGTATAAACAATAGAGAATTAGATTAGATTAACTAACGACTAATAGTTCATTAGCTGCCACCAATCTATTGCCGTCAAACATTCAATGTGGATTGTGGGTTTCGCCGTTTAGTTTGGATCGTTAGTCCTTGGGTACTTAATTACTAACGAACCCTTCCTAGTTCCAAGTTGACAATGAAAGAAGATTGATATGACTGTCTCAGAATTTAAGTTTTTTTATGGAAACAGGAAATTAGCCTGGTTTCATTTGTCTAAGATTTACACTAAAATAACTCCAATCTGTCAGTTTGACTTCTGTGATAAATTCCAGTCCTAAATTACTGTAACTAATAACTCTATTCCTTCTCAATTTTATTCTGAAATAAAAACCTGTTTGTCTTCATTGAACTAAAACCAGGTTCCTGTCAAATAACTTTTAGTTAAACATTTGTATCTTAAAGAAAGGTTTTCTTATTTTTTACTGTCAAATAAAGCAAACTATTAGATTAATTGGTGTTTCTAATGAATTATCATGTATTCTTAATCATATCATTATGTTCTTATTGCATATAATTCAGAGTTTTAACCAATCATAAATATCCATGTAAGTACAGTCTGGATAAGCAAAAAAAGACTTTTTGATCTTTCTTGATCAGTCACTCATTGGAATTCTGCTGGAAGACCTTAAATTAAGCAGTGTGTCTAGAGTCGCTAGCGGAAAGGAGTTTACAGTAGAACTCCGTCACCAGTATCTAAAAATCTTACGATTAAATCAGAAACTATTAGATTATTTAGTTAACGGAATTGTACAAAATTCTAAGAGAGATTTCTTGAGAAAACGTGGCCAGGGCTTGAAGGTAAGGTGATAAAACATGGCCAGGGCTTGAAGGTAAGGTGATAAACAGGAACCAGGCCTTGAAGGTAAGGTGATAAAACATGGCCAGGGCTTGAAGGTAAGGTGATAAAACATGGCCAGGGCTTGAAGGTAAGGTGATAAAACAGGGGCCAGGCCTTGAAGGTAAGGTGATAAAACAGGGGCCAGGCCTTGAAGGTAAGGTGATAAAACATGGCCAGGGCTTGAAGGTAAGGTGATAAAACAGGGGCCAGGCCTTGAAGGTAAGGTGATAAAACAGGGGCCAGGCCTTGAAGGTAAGGTGATAAAACAGGGGCCAGGCCTTGAAGGTAAGGTGATAAAACAGGGGCCAGGCCTTGAAGGTAAGGTGATAAAACAGGGGCCAGGCCTTGAAGGTAAGGTGATAAAACAGGGACCAGGCCTTGAAGGTAAGGTGATAAAACAGGAGCCAGGCCTTGAAGGTAAGGTGATAAAACAGGGACCAGGCCTTGAAGGTAAGGTGATAAAACAGGGGCCAGGCCTTGAAGGTAAGGTGATAAAACAGGGGCCAGGCCTTGAAGGTAAGGTGATGAACAGGAACCAGGCCTTGAAGGTAAGGTGATAAAACAGGGGCCAGGCCTTGAAGGTAAGGTGATAAAACAGGGGCCAGGCCTTGAAGGTAAGGTGATGAACAGGAACCAGGCCTTGAGGGAAAGGTGAGAAACAGTGACAAGGGCTTTCAGGTAAGGTGATAAAATGTGGCCAGGGCTTTCAGACCTGGTGATAAACGATGGCCAGGGCTAGATTTAAAGGTTATCTCATAATCTTAATAAAATTATACTCACTGTTGGCATAGATTAACTAAATCTTTATCGGACGTATTAGGATTAAGGCCACGGATATATAAATTGGTTTTACTAAGACTTTCTCCGGAAACGCTTTGACTGCTCGACTGGCTGCTGGTGGTGTTAGGGCTGGCGGCAGGCATGTTTCGTGCTGGATAATTCTGAAAAAAACATAAAATAGTCAGGATTAAAATACAGTTTGATAGATTTGACTGAATAAATCACGACTGATTGTTTCTAAGTTTATAACTCCCGTCACACACGACCAACGGAGATAGATTCGTCTCATTGAGAACCAAAAATAGTTCCTGATCTCGTCTATAACTAGCTGGAATCCATTCCTGAAGTCAGTACAGTAATATAATTCCGTTATTATACATTAATCTGTCCAAAATTCAGATTTAAAACTTTCAAAATAATAACGTCATTAATTTTCTCTGACTATTGGCCCAAAATCACTTCACAAACTGAAAATATCATTGGCCATAGGTAGACAACCTTGTTATGAGTTTTACGTCCTACTTTTCTACAACATGTGGGCTAATGAAGACAGGCAATGCCATGCAGTGTGCAATGAGGGAAATTTTTCCAGGACAGCATGCTTTGCCTCTGTACATTTATTAAATTCTATATAAAGTTTTTTTTTTTTTAAGAAATCACCCAAAAAATGACATAAGAATCTAAAATACAGGGGCTTCCATCATTGAAATTAAATATAATCCTAAATATACAACACTGAATGGTTGATACTGTTTCAGGTTCTGTTTTAATATTTCTAAATATAACGTACATAAATCATCATCGATTATAAACTGAAAACCTCAAACTAAGCAAAACCATACACATCAATTGATATAAAATAATTAATAATTTGAGCCTGAGGGATTTAAATATCGGTCATTAAAAACAAAGGGAGATAAATCTAGGGCAATATTGAATAATATGTGGGTAGAAACAAAAGATACCAATAGTCGTGATATTTATATCTTTTGTTTTTAGACTCAGACGTATTTATAATCAATAAGATATAATTAAGAAAATAAAAGTCTTTCTAAGTCACTGGTTTTGTTGGTTGGATGTAATTAGATTATTTATAGTTGGTTTGAGAGTATTATAGTCACAAATTCTACTCATTTAACATAAAATATTAATACCTGTAGAACAACTATCATTCAAAACCAAATTTTCAAAAAATAAGAGAAATCAGAGATTCAGACAAACTACTGGTATGTTTCATGTTTTATCATTTTGTTAAACTATCTTGACAGTGAAATCAATCTGAAGTCAGGGTGATTATAAGGATGGCGGTAAAAGATATGAGAAGATATCGGGGAGAAAACAATCAATAGAGCCATTTAAATACCTGTCATTTATTACAGTCAGATATCTCTGAACTAAACACCTAATCACACTCTAGTCTAGTTCAATAGTCTACTAAACACCTAATCACACACTAGTCTAGTTCAATAGTCTACTAAACACCTAATCACACTCTAGTCTAGTTCAATAGTCTACTAAACACCTAATCACACTCTAGTCTAGTTCAATAGTCTACTAAACACCTAATCACACTCTAGTCTAGTTCAACAGTCTACTAAACACCTAATCACACTCTAGTCTAGTTCAATAGTCTACTAAACACCTAATCACATCCTAGTCTAGTTCAATAGTCTACTAAACACTTAATCACACCCTAGTCTAGTTCAATAGTCTACTAAACACTTAATCACACTCTAGTCTAGTTCAATAGTCTACTAAACACCTAATCACACTCTAGTCTAGTTCAATAGTCTACTAAACACCTAATCACACTCTAGTCTAGTTCAATAGTCTACTAAACACTTAATCACACTCTAGTCTAGTTCAATAGTCTACTAAACACCTAATCACACTCTAGTCTAGTTCAATAGTCTACTAAACACCTAATCACACTCTAATTCATCTCGCAGGTGTATATGGATCTATATTGATTGAAGTTTGATATGTTTTTTGACAACCTGTAACAAATCAAATGTCCCTAAAAGAACGAGAATGTCTCTAAGGTTTAAAACCTAAGTTTTATATTATACTGCTGGAATGATTGTAGGTCAATATCTCTCATTATATTGCCAGATCTATTCTATTCTATCATATTCTACAGAGATATTATCAGTTTTCTGTATAACAATGGCGTCAGACTGGCATCATATATTCATATTTTCTGGTTAAAATGAACTTTACAGATATATTTAATATTTATTTGTTCTTTCGATTAAAAATTCGAGAGATACAGGTTTGATATTATCTTTATTATGACAGAAAATTTATAACGTTTGATATTTGTTCCTTCTGTTGGTTAAGAATATGAGTTCTTTAACACTGTTTATAAATAAAATGGGGTTTTATGTCTCTTGATATAGAATATTATATGAAGTCCTTTATAAATAGTGATATTTACCAATCCCGGTACTGATCAACCTCGGTAACCCCGGTAAAAATCCACCCTGGTAACCACCCGCAAGGTGAGTCTAATCAGTCTGAAGAGTTCAAACACAAACGAAACTAGTCAGCCAATCTTTATCTCTATTGTTATATGTTTAAATGTGAGAAAACCAGCCTAAACCTTGGCCTGTACCTTTCTTATTGACAGATTTTAGAAAGAGATCATCTATAATCTATATTTGAGTATTAACAATTGAAAAGGTTGTCTATATTAACAATTGAAAAGGCTGTCTATATTAACAATTGAAAAGGCTGTCAATATTAACAATTGAAAAGGCTGTCTATATTAACAATTGAAAAGGCTGTCAATATTAACAATTGAAAAGGCTGTCTATATTAACAATTGAAAAGGCTGTCTATATTAACAATTAAAAAGGCTGTCTATATTAACAATTGAAAAGGCTGACAATATTAACAATTGAAAAGGCTGTCTATATTAACAATTAAAAAGGCTATCTATATTAACAATTGAAAAGGCTGACAATATTAACAATTGAAAAGGTTGTCTATATTAACAATTGCAAAGGCTGTCTATATTAACAATTGAAAAGGCTGACAATATTAACAATTGAAAAGGTTGTCAATATTTACAATTGAAAAGGCTGACAATATTAACAATTGAAAAGGTTGTCAATATTAACAATTGAAAAGGCTGACAATATTAACAATTGAAAAGGTTGTCTATATTAACAATTAAAAAGGCTGTCAATATTAACAATTGAAAAGGCTGTCTATATTAACAATTGAAAAGGCTGTCTATATTAACAATTGAAAAGGCTGTCAATGTTTCAATGTTTAGAAAACAATCTATCTAAAATAAAGCACTCAAATCAATCTGGAGTGGAAATAGATTGTTATCGTGTAAAATACTGTCAATTATTATTGGTAATTATAGTTGAATAGTACCAGATAACTTTTACTAGAACCACAGATAGCTGAATAGATACATTCAATACAAGATGGCAGGATACTTGGAAACAGAAAAAAGATTACCAGATCATTTTTACTAGAATCTATCAGTTAATAGTAATGGTTAAATAAGAATGTGTATCTATCTAATATTGAAAGTTGAATTTATCTGTCCTATCTCTTGGTCATCCCACGTAAGATAAGATAATACATGGACTTCCTTGTTACAGTGGACATCAGATAGGAATAATTATTTTTAACAAGATAAAACCAAAATCTGAAGTTTGTAAACAAAACTTTCAATTCAGAACAACATGTATATAAGAAAAAACTCATAAACCAAACCTTCAATTCATAACAAAAAAATTCAATCAAAAACTCACAAAAGTCTGAAGTTTGTAGCAAAAAACAAAGAATTATAACTGACCTTAAAAGGGTTCAAATCTCCAAAAAAAAAAAAACTATTAATGATTGATTTCTATAGTTATTCTAGTTATAATTTCACAGTTTAATATCCTCAGTTATATGGTGCTTAAGTTTTACTGTGTTCACTGTTTAACCTGTGTTCACTGTTTAACCTGTGTTCACTGTTTAAGCTATGTTCACTGTTAATCTAAGTTACATTAAGTTAGATAGAAAGATATCACAGTACTGGTCAATATAAATAGGTTACAATCTAGAAAACCAAACTAATGTTAAGAAGATTATACTGTTCAGTGAATACCAGTAATCTACAATCAACATTAAATTATAAATTAAAACCATCATTCAGAATATCTTACCCAACTTAAAACAATGGTCAGAATTAACTGAACTTTCTGGTGATAGTCCAAATCATCTAAAACAAACTTGAACTAATGGTCTAATATAATAATTTTATAGTTCACAATATATCTAACAAAACTTGAAAGAAAAGTCTAATATACACTGTTTGAAGTCAGAATAATTAACAAAACTTCAACCTGTGGCCTAATATAACTTCACTTTCAAGTTTTAGTCCAAATCAACCAGTGACCTAATAGTTATACACTGTTTGAATCAATGATACAGAATAATTAACAAAACTTCAACCAGTGGCCTAATATAACAACTGCACTTTCAAGTTCTAGTCCAAATCAACCTAATATGACCTAATAGTTATACACTGTTTGAATCAATGATACAGAATAATTAACAAAACTTCAACCAGTGGCCTAATATAACTTCACTTTCAAGTTTTAGTCCAAATCAACCAGTGACCTAATAGTTATACACTGTTTGAATCAATGATACAGAATAATTAACAAAACTTCAACCAGTGGCCTAATATAACAACTCCACTTTCAAGTTTTATAAGACATGAACTAGAAGTGAGGAGTAGATATCACTAACACAAGACAATATTATATAATAAACACACATCTTGAATATAATATTAAACACATCATGTATCAAGATATAGTTTATAATAATTATAATAAAATTTGAAGCAGTGTTCAACCAACCTGAATGAACTGTCCAATACACTGTTTCTAGTTGAAGATATGATCCAATAGAATATTACAATATTACACTGTTAAAAACTAGTACTGTTCAATATACACAAACTTGAAGCATTAGTCTAATTCTAGTCCACCACCAACCTGACAGGATGGGTCTAATATATAGAAACAAGATATCAAACTACCAGACCACCAGTATATATGTCTGCTAGACAGGTTCAACCAGTTGTAATGTCCAAGTATTTGAACCTTATGGCAAGAACCCAGTAGGAAGCCGAACGACCGGTCAGTCAGTCCAGTGTGATGGAGTCAGTAGAATTAATGAGGGAGTACTATACTGGTCTGACTCTATAGCTCATAACTGACCTGTATCTAGACAGTGGTCACCACTAGTCTAATTAATAAGAATTTATACACTGAAGCCTGAGCCAGTGCTTTCTGATGAATGTTAAATTTACATCTATCTATTGGTCACTCATTACACCCACTGTTTAATGAGAAGATCTGCATTGGTTTAACTCTTTACTGAATCCTGAGGCAGTGCTTCTGTGGAATAGTAACTTGTTACTTTTCAACCACAACTGCAATAAACAATTCTCTCTCACTAGAGGTTACTCCTACATGCCTGAGCCTGTGCTTTCGTGACATTACTTAATCGTAATGTTACAACATAAAATTCCTACAATTAGTAAACACTGCTTTAATCCTGTACCAGTGCTTTCTGTTTAATTTTAACTTTCAACCACCTTAAATTCTAAACACTGACCTGTATTTCTATGTGACTATTGGTCACTCACTGGCCCCAGTCCCATTAATATAGGCCTACTCAATCCTGGGCCAGTGCTTTCTGTTAAATATTAACTTGTTACTTTTTAACCACCTTAAATTCATAATGACTATCACTCACTGGTTACTATAATATACTAAATCCTGGGCCAGTGCTTTCTGTTTAATATCAACTTGCAAATTTTCAAACACCCTGTTCCCTTAACACTGACAAAATTAAACTCTGATAAATCCTACCTAGTTTATATCTAGCAGATTTCTTTATTTGTGACCTTGGCCAGTGCTTTACATAGAAGTTTTTTTTAGGAATTTTCAACTCTAAATTACTGACCTGTCTATCTATAGATATTCCCCACTCACTGGTTACTATATTTTATAAATCCTGAGCCAGTGCTTTCTGTTAAATATCAACCACCCTAATCTCTAAAACACTGACCTGTATCTCTAAGACAGACTATCACTCACTCTATGATAACTGGTCAATACACTACAAGTCTTACTATAAACCCAACCTCAATCAACCATTATTGACCTATAACCAACAAACCATCAATTTGTGACATAATTTGACCCCAGGGTTAAAGGCTAAAGTTCATTAATTATGTCATGGGTATACAATAGTGTTTTATATTGGTAGTATTGTAAATACTCTTTTCTTTATGTTAGACTAATATATCATAGCAAACACAAATTATACAGGCAAATTACAGTGAACTGGTTGAATGAATGAATGAGTAAATGAATGAATGAATGAATGAATGAATGAATATTTAAATATATAGATGGGTAAAAGAATCTTCCATAAAATATAAGTGAATGAATGAATGAATGAATGAATGAATGAATGAATGAATATTTAAATATGTAGATGGGTAAAAGAATCTTCAATAAGTGAATGAATGAATGAAGGAATGAATATTTAGCCAAATAAATAAAAGAAATTATTTAAGAAATGAATCAATCAACGAAGGAAAGATTGGGTGGATGAATGAAAGAATTTTTGAGAAACCTGATTGAAAGAAAGACTTTCTAAAGGATGAATAAATGAATGATAGAAAGATCAAAGCAATGAATGAATGAATGAACAAATCACCATATTAGCTATGTGGACTCTCTGAAATAGTAATTGTTGACCTGTATGTATAACCCCACCCCCATCATGATAAGTTCACCGAGATCTAGTAATAATCTATTATAGTTTAAGATGCTCAATCAATTGTCAATAGACCTGCTTCTTATCTCTCATCAGTTGAAGGTTTAGATGACACTTTGTGTCTTATCAGTCTTGATAATCTAGACTAACAATTTAAAATGTAAGATTATCAAGTCTCTTTTTAAATTAATGTTAAATATACCATGTTAGTTAACATATCTTCTCAATATCAGACTCAGGCCATAAGTTGAATTCTTTGAAATGAAATGGAGTTGTACATCCTATTCATCTGAACTCTTAATAGCAGGATTTTAAATGACTTATTGAGTCTGTATAGTTGAACCCCCCTTCAAACAATTTAGTAGCCCCCCTCCCCCTGAGACCCTGAGCTAGCTACGGGACTGAATTCATGTCTTTGAAATGAAATGGAGTTTTACATCCCATTCGTCTGAACTCATAAATCAGGACTTAAATGACTTGTTGGGTCGCTATAGTTCAAGATTCGAGACTTACAACAGAGGGCATACCAATAGTGCAAGTAAAATCTGTAAGTGTCTCTGATACACACACTGACCGAAACACTCACTGACCGAAACACTCACTGACCGAAACACTCACTGAACAAAACACTCACTGAACAAAACACTCACTGACCGAAACACTCACTGACTAAAACACTCACTGACTGAAACACACACTGAACGAAACACTCACTGACTAAAACACTCACTGACCGAAACACTCACTGACTAAAACACTCACTGACTGAAACACACACTGAACGAAACACTCACTGACTAAAACACTCACTGACCGAAACACTCACTGACTAAAACACTCACTGAACGAAACACTCACTGAACAAAACACTCACTGAACGAAACAATCACTGAACAAAACACTCACTGAACGAAACTCCATTTACCAATATCTTAACTCCACACTAACAACGCATGAAAATGAGTTTTTTTTATGGAGAAATTTTCAATAAACATACATTTCTACTCGATACACAAACCAAATTTCATAATTTAACTTTCTTTTTGTCTCTAATTTCAAAATTTTAATCAATATATTTCCATGTAGGAAGCGTGAAATTCCATTTCTGCTCGTGTAAACTTTCAATCTGCCTGATATTAAGACTCTGAGAGATGCCAGGACTAAAAGAAGTTGACAGGGAAATGATTTTAAGGCAAGGAACTCCGATTTAACAGTCTATATTATCTATTCCAATGAGAATTCACTTTTCAATCGATATTACATTAGAAAGCTTTTTCTTTTTATCATTTTTTAGTTTTGTTTTTGTCTCTCCAGTGATATTTTATCTTGTCTTATGTTTTTTGAATTATTTTTCTTGTCAAATATCATCAACATTCAGATAAGAAACTATGGATTTTGCTATTAAAATAATGGTTTTCGCAGATATTTGTCAGTTTTCTCCTAATGGTTTTTATATATTCCTTATTGAAATGAAATGGAGCTTTATGTCTCAGTGTCATATGAATAATAGTTTTGATTGGTATATATCAGTTTTCTCCCGTGATTTTACAATATTTTTGAAAAAGAAATGAATGAGTTTTACATTTTAATCATTATTTTTAAGAAAGTAAATTGAGAAGATCTTTCTAATAAAACTGACTATTTAAACCTGTATTGATTCTGCTGTAATTGACAGGTTTATTTTTAACAATGTTCAACTAGTCTTTGATAATTCCTCTTTTTATTCAGGGTTTAAAATTAGATTTCTCTATGGACAGAAATAGACATACTGGGGAAGTGGGCAGATGAATAGATAGAAAAGCCTTGCAGTGTGTTATGAGGGGAAATTTTACTTGTAACCCAAATAATTAATAATTTCATGAACTAGGCCCGTGCTTTTTAGGGGAATTCTATTCTCGTAACACCCTAACACCTGGACATTGGACTAAGCCTATTCTTTTTTACATTTCCAACTGTCGAGAGATCTTTAACCTGCTACAGCCTGCAGCACATCAGGCCTAGTTATATTGTATAATCTAAACAACTAGAATCTTTCCAACTTGAAGACAGAGACTACAATGTCAAGATAAAAGGTCTACAACCCCGACATGTATAGACTTATTAATGACAGCTGTAGTAGGGTGGGGGCATTACAGGGTACTGTGACCAGATACAACCCAGACATGAAGGCCTATGTATATAATTATTACCTACAATTGTAGTGGAAGGGGGTGGGGCAGTACTGTGACTAGATATACAGCTATACCAGACAGACATGAAGACCTATGATTATTACTGATACTGGTAAACAGACAAGTTTAAAAATAGAATAAAAACAGGAAATAGTATGACATGAACATCAACATCAGTCACCATGATAATTTACTTTACCTTTCAATTCATCATATCATATCTATCATTAAAATTACCACATAGAAAATATTAGCTATGTGGACTCTCTGGAATAGATACTGAGTTGACAAACCTAAATACCAAATAAACATTATTAGCTATGTGGACTCTCTGAAAGAGATGCTGAATTGACAAACCTAAATACCAAATAAACATTATTAGCTATGTGGACTCTCTGAAAGAGATGTTTAGTTGACAAACCTAAATACCAAATAAACATTATTAGCTATGTGGACTCTCTGAAAGAGATACTGAATTGACAAACCTAAATATCAAATAAACATTATTAGCTATGTGGACTCTCTGAAAGAGATGCTGAATTGACAAACCTAAATACCAAATATGTATTAATAGCTATGTGCACTCTCTGAAAGAGATACTGAGTTGACAAACCTAAATATCAAATATGTATTAATAGCTATGTGCACTCTCTGAAAAGGATGTGATGTAAAAAGGAGAGCAAAATATCTTTGTCAAGATTTATTAAGTTTGCTCTGAAGATTTTTTTGGGAAATCCTTAAAATGTAAAACAAAACATGTTTAAAAGATGGACCTTTCATTCATTTTTTTGACAAATTTAAATAAAGTACATGTCAATTTTCAAAAAATCCATTAGTTCATCTGTCGAGACTTTTTGAGAAATCCTACCAGTGTTGCATCATGGGTAAAATCAGGGTAAAATACAATAAAATTAGACTGACAAGTAATTCATCAATACTACAGTAAACAATAGAATCTCTTTACCTCTCTCTCAACCTCTGATTATATTGTCTTCATACATTAATCACTATCAACCAATCAGAATACATGTAACAAACTGCCTAGAGCCAATCTAATTGATCATTACTAACCCTTACGGCCAATCAATCTATCAAACTAGATGTTCAAGTGACAGACTGAATAATTTATTCGAAGGCCCGAAGGTCATGGACATGGTGTCTATCTAATTTGTGATAATATATGACCAATATTTTATCATTACCACAAATAATTCCAATATATCTAACTTAACAATGCTTATTACTAAAATATATCAATCTTCCGTCCCAGTGATTTATTGTGAAAGATGTCCTCTGACACGCCTAATAACGAATAACACGAATAACCAGATATCACAAATATTTCTAGATTTTTTGATAAATTTATAAAAATTATGAAATATCAGATCTTTGTGTTTTTTATTGAAATAAATGAGAAATTTGTCAAAGATAATATTCAGAGAAAAACTAACTAAATTTTATGATTTATTTCGGTACAATGGAACCTTTTGTTTTACAATGTTGAAAGATGACAATTATCATATCTCTCTAAAGACAAACAAAAAATATATTTAACAATCTTCGGATCAATATAGCTTCTTGTTTTACAGATCTTACTAATAGAAAAACAAAAACAAACTCAGCTCAACTTGGAGAAAAAACAACCTTCATTCCCAATAAAAATAAAATCATCATCAGAAAGTGTCATTAATAATAAAATATAATTTTAGATTAAATCAATACCGAGAAAGTAGGAAAATCCAAGTCAATGTCGATTTTTATGAGGTTTTTCTATCCTACCCCCCTCACAAATTTGATATTATTAAGGATCTCGTTTGTAAGATGACATTGAGGATGTTTCTCTCCCAATTATCACACTTATTTTTTTGAAAATTACATCAATATTGAATGTTTATTATTCACTATGTGGACTCTTTGAAAAGTTGAGAAACCCAGTAGTTGAGTGTAATAAAGTGCTCTAAAAGAGTAAGCATGCCCTGTCAAGCTAGAAACATCCAGCACAGTTCTTGATATAGTGGTGCTAAAATTACATCAATATTGAATGTTTATTATTCACTCTTTGAAAAGTTGAGAAACCCAGTAGTTGAGTGTAATAAAGTGCTCTAAAAGACTAAGCATGCCCTGTCAAGATAAAAACATCCAGCACAGTTCTTGATAGTGGTGCTAAAATTCAATCAGACTAGTAAAACAACCAAGCTAGGAAAGCTAGAATATTGATATTATAAAAATAAAAAACTTACAATAATTCTTATTACTAGAATCAATATTCTAGCATGTCCAAAGATGAAAAATAAACTAAGAACTGAGATCTGAACACAGAAAGCGTTAAAACTTAGTGTTTATAAACCACAATGATGTTAATATCATTATGTTATTATTAATAATGACCAGGGCTATATTCTAGTTAATATTCGTGTATTTAACATGAGTCATAAAGGAAACGGTGAAGTTAAAATAGGAAATACATCATCTACATAATAATGACTGGTAATATTTTAAATTTCACCTTTTTTTTTATTTTTGACATTTTCTATTTTCAATATTTTGGTAATATTTAAAGTAAGGAAGTTTATAGAAACTACCATGTCTGTAGTGATATTTCTCTGTTTATCCAATCAAATTTCCATACATATTTAATCTTTTATCAAAATAGACCAGGTTATATTCAGATGGTTATTTCCAAATTTCCATTTTTTCAGGGCCCGTATTCTTGAAAACTTACCTTAAAATGATTTTAGTGTTCCAGTCATCTGATTGGTCAATCATTAAAATTGATCTAAATTCAGTTTTATTATCCAATCAGATTACTGTATTTTCAAAATCTGGATTTTATTTAAGTTAAGTTTTAGAGAATTAGGCACCTGTTTATATAAGACTTTATGATAATTATCTAAAAATATTTGGGGTTTCCTAAATTGAAATGACTATTCTCTGGACATATAATTATAGTTTTTAATTTTCTAATTCAGAAAATTTACAAATTACCCATAGAAATTCAATTAAATTTTTAAACCACTCTGAAACACAGGATGTCAATCTTCAATTGGATCAGATATCAGAGATCTTTCAGAGAGTCCACATAGCTAAAGTGTTTATTTGGCATCTGAAATGTTGAAATTTTATCAAAACACAAAGCTTACAGATTTAAATTTCTGGAGAATATGGTTCTTGTCATTGATAACTTACGGCACCTGAAGTTTGGCATCGACTCACAGAATATCTGGATGACTCATGGAACCATGATTTATAACATGTATAGTGTTTATTTATAGACATAGATTACAATTTATCTAATGGAGTTTTACATCCTACTGTTGACTAATGTAGTGTTGTGACTATTCTTGTTTTTTTGAGCTAATGAAATGAAATGAGTTTTAAACCCAACTGCTCGGTATCTTGGACAAATGAAATGGGCTTATGAAATCAGATAGAGTTTCATATTCTACTGTTCTACCAGTAAACCTGATCTGCTAATAGAGGACTGGCAACACCATGCAGTGTGCAAAGAGGGAAATTTTATCAGGACAGTGGCATTAGCCTGGTATGTTTTCATTTTCAACTGTTGAGTGATATTTAACGTGTACAATGGATACAATTTATTATCTGACAATATGGCAAGTTTTCCCTATCTGACCTGCTTTATTATAATAATGACCAATTTTATCTGCTTGATGACTTTTTCCCTATCAGATCCTCTGTTATGTATTAAAACAGTTTAAACTCCAGGCAGGTTTCTCCCTGGTAAATGTCACCAGCAGTATTATTAATTTAGAATTATTGGTTGAAAATAGCCTTCACAGCTGTAGATTGTCTGTACAGTTTAATACAATATAATGGATATGGATCAATTTTTGTAATAAATAGCGATGTTTTGTCATGCTGTTGTTTTCTAGACCTTGTTGTTAATTATAGAAATTACACCTGAAGTAGCAGGTTATTTGGTTTTTAATTCTGAAGTGTTCATCAAAATACAGGGAACGGAAACCAAATCCCCAGAGTTCTGAAATACTAGAAACATTAATACATAACTTGATTTTTGGACTTGTTTTTATCTTCAGAGATTATACCAGCAGGTTATTGTTTTTTAAATACTGAATAAGTCATAAGTGTTTATCAAAACACCATAATGTTAATGAACAGTTTTTCTGTCGAGGGATCTGATTGGCTGTATTTGCTAGCATACAATCCAATCATATCACTGCATTTTTTGATACAAGAATTGTTGAAGTTCGTTATAGCTTGACATTGTGAAGATGAGCCTTACATCAGATCTAAATCAGAGCCTCATCTAGATAGAGAAAGGTGTAGTTAAGCCTGTCTTAACGTTTTACATGGGTTGTTGATTCTGATCCAGACTATTTTTAGAACAGCCACAGTGAGCACTCCCTCAAATCTTATCAAAAGTTAAATAATACAGAGATTGGGAACTCCAAATCTTCTCCATTATAATTGATTTATAGGGTGACCCACCTTTAAATTGAATATCAGAGGTAAATAAGACATAAGATTCTAATTGGCTAAGATAAGATTTGGAGAGCGAGGTAGGTCTTGTATAGATAAATAGATAAGAACAACCAGTACTGTAATTAATATTGGTGTAATATTACCTCATATCTATTGACTGGATATCAATGTCTACTGGTGTTATATTTTCTAATATTAGACCTACATTATATTACTGGATGTTGGTGTCTACTGGAAATATATATTGACAGGACATTCAAGTCCACCCAATATATATCGACCATCAGACTGGATATGAAAGTCTACTTCTAATACAAATTGTGCTTATCTCTCTGGATATCAGTGTCTACTGGCGTGATATTACCCAATACATGTATCATTATATCAAACAAATCAAGACTGGATATTGAAGTCTACTTCTGATACAACCTTACTGGATATTAGTGTCTACTGGTGTAATATCTATTGACAGGTATCTAACTGGATATTTAAGTCTACAATATTTAAGATAAGGCGTGTATTTTGTGTAAGATAGGGCTACAAATTACATATTATAGGTGATATAGGTTCGCTTCTTATCTAATAGATTAATCTGGGGGTGGGGGAGGGGTACTCGTATTGAGGGTGGGGATGATTAACATATCATAGAAATTAATCTAGGGCAGCAGCGGTGGGTATACTTACTCTTCTAGACACTTGATAACACTTTTCATTATGAAATACTTACTCACTTATAATTGATATACTTGCTCATGTAAGCAGTTTGTGCCAGGCAGGGTATGCTTACTCTTCTAGACACCTGATATCACTTTTCATTACGCACGTGGAAAGTTTATTGGCTGCTACCGATGTTACGCCAATATGTTGTTTTATATCAAAGTTCTGATCGTTAGTCGGCCTACTTGGTTTATTTATAAAACAATATTTTATATTCAATTTCTCCAAAAAAACAAGCTGATTTTTTCATCTTCTTTCCTATTATATGTTTTTAATTGAACTTTCACCAATTCACAAAAAAATATCAAAAAATCTGATTTTAACACTTTCACCTCGAGCAAAATTTAAAATCTATTCACCATTAATTGATAAAATTCAGGATATTTTTATATCTAGCCTGAAGGAACTGTTACAATAATAAAAATATCTGACATTGTCTGTCTTCATCTTCAGTTATAAATCATCTTCAAAAATATAAAAAACCTGGACAGTTAGAAACAAAAAGACAAGCTGAAATTAAACTGGAGGCAGGTTTCAAACCCACGGCGCTAAATTGTCTTATCGTCTGTCATCTTCACAATGTCAAGCTATTACAAACTTCATCTTATACCTTGACTGCAATAGCCCCTTTTCTTGTATCACATCTTCACAATGTCAAGCTATTACCAACTTCTTACTTATACCTTGACTGCAATAGCCACTATTCTTGTATCACCGAATGCAGTGATTTGATTGGATTGTAAGCTAGGGAATACAGCCAATCACAGCCCTTGACAGAAAGTCTATAAACAATAAACTAAAAGAAAGGATTATAAGACATGCTCAGACAAGAAAAAAGAGGATTAATTCTGACTTACAGAATAAAAAGAAGTATTAGAATATATATAGATAGATATAAGAATTATGAGTACAATAGAGCAGTATTTTAACAGTAAAATATATTGCTATAATATATATAACATCAGAAAGACATAATTTTATAATAAAAATAGAATTAAGTATTGATTTAATTCAATATAATAAGATAATCTGCTGAAATACAGGATTAATCTCGGATTTATTTTCTTCATGTTTTAATACATGTTTCAGGTTCTGTTTTAATATTTCAATACTTATCTCTCATAATATAAAGACTTATAGAATAGAGAGACATTGTTAGACTATATTGACTCAAACAAAACATACTATATTGCATATTCTGTTGTGAGGTTTGGATATTGAGGCCTTTGAAATTTTTTATGCTATTCTGTAAATTGTTTGTCAACTCAGTATCCCTTTCAGAGAGTCCACATAGCTAATAACGTTTATTTGGTGTTTAGGTTTGTCAACTCAGTATCCCTTTCAGAGAGTCCACATAGCTAATAGTGTTTATTTGGTATCTAGGATTGTCAACCTAGCATCCCACATAGGTTTTGAGAACTTGGTATTAAGATTTCAGGGAGTCCACATAGGTAATAATTATTTGGTATTAAGATTTCAGGGAGTCCACATAGCTAATAATTATTTGGTATTAAGATTTCAGGGAGTCCACATAGCTTATAATTATTTGGTATTAAGATTTCAGGGAGTCCACATAGCTTATAATTATTTGGTATTAAGATTTCAGGGAGTCCACATAGCTTATAATTATTTGGTATCAAGATTTCAGGGAGTCCACATAGCTTATAATTATTTGGTATTAAGATTTCAGGGAGTCCACATAGCTTATAATTATTTGGTATTAAGATTTCAGGGAGTCCACATAGCTAATAATTATTTGGTATTAAGATTTCAGGGAGTCTACATAGCTAATAATTATTTGGTATTAAGATTTCAGAGAGTCTACATAGCTAATAATCATTTGGTATTAAGATTTCAGAGAGTCTACATAGCTAATAATTATTTGGTATTAAGATTTCAGGGAGTCTACATAGCTAATAATTATTAGTCCACATAGCTAATAATTATTTGGTATTAAGATTTCAGAGAGTCTACAGAGTTTATAACAAAGTATTGATATATTATAACAAGTGATAATAAGAATATTTAGCCTATTGTTTTATTGATGTAGTAATAATTGTATTAATGATATCCACTAGATTGTTAAACAAGATGGTCTCTAGAGGATTCACATAGCTATTTTCTCTTTATTGACTCACAATAGTTAGCTATACTACATACTTCATCACAAATAGAAAACTTGATTTGCTAAATTGATGGAACACTCTAAAACCCACAAACCAAAATAAACATTACTAGTTATGTGAACACTCCAAAACCCACAAACCAAAATAAAAATTATTAGCTATGTGAACACTCTAAAACCCACAAACCAAAATAAACATTATTAGCTATGTGAACACTCTAAAACCCACAAACCAAAATAAACATTATTAGCTATGTGAACACTCTAAAACCCACAAACCAAAATAAACATTATTAGTTATGTGAACACTCCAAAACCCACAAACCAAAATAAACATTATTAGTTATGTGAACACTCCAAAACCCACAAACCAAAATAAACATTATTAGCTATGTGAACACTCTAAAACCCACAAACCAAAATAAACATTATTAGCTATGTGAACACTCTAAAACCCACAAACCAAAATAAACATTATTAGCTATGTGAACACTCTAAAACCCACAAACCAAAATAAACTTTATTAGCTATGTGAACACTCAAAAATTTTTAGTGTCCAACCTAAGCTGTGTGCACTCTCAAGCATTTTAAAAATTAAGCACCAATTAGACGAGATACAGTGTGCAGTGCAGGATTATCGATATAAACTAAAATAGACGAAGTGAACACAGGAGGTACAGGTCCAGACATGATTGGTTTCTTCTATTTTCTACTATATCAATAATCCTGCACCATACACTGCACCAGACATCAGATATTCCATCCTTAACTGTGATCGTCTGTTTTGATGCTGATATACATGATGGTGAGAGGTAGGGTAGGGAGGGGGGAGGGGAGAGATAGTCTTTGGTAAAAATTCAACTAGTTGTGTTCTGCTTGAGTGATTCATTATTGTATTAAAGTTGGAATACCCGATGAGAAACAGATAGACTGTATTTAAAATGATATATTAAGTTTCTAAATGTATAAAATCAGTCAAGGATATCGTGGTTTTATTTTCTCACAATTTACTAATCTTCATCTCTTTTCAAATTCACTGTGGTTTCACCTTTCTGTTTTTATATTAAAGAGATTGTAAAGAGGTTTTCTAAATTCTGTATGTGTATCAGGGGCACTTATAGCATCAATTTGAACCATTCTAATTTTCATTCTGACGTCTGTGGTTCCTGTAATTCCACTGAAAAATGTTTGATGACTTCACTAATCGTAAAATATGCCGTATCAAAAGGCCTTTTGCAATTAGTGTAGTCCACCAACACTTAGTTTCAGTGGAATTACAGGAACCACAGACGTCTGAAAAAAATTGGAATGATGTAAATTGATGCTATCGGTGTCCCCGATACACATAAAAATTTTAGAAAACCTCTTACACTCCCTTTAACTCTTGTCACAGTCGCGTTCTCGCTTGACTTATCTTACTCCGTTATTATCAGGTGAGGTGAACACATTAAAAAGACGAATAAATCCACGTTAAATACAACCTCTAACACGGAACAAATCTCTGATTTTAACTTCATGCTTGACTTTTTGTAAATCTAACAGGATAATGTGATCAATGCATGAAGAAAGCTTTTCACTCTAATCTATTCATTTAGTGAATAAAATTGTCCAGTTATTTTCAATGTGTGTAAAGAAATCGTGAAAAAAGTCAAAGGCTCAAGCGTTCAATTGCCCTATTATATGTTAAACTACAGCCTTCACATATTAATAGATTTTAGTACGATTAGGTCAAACTGAATTTACTGACAACTGACTTAACGATACATCCATCAATTTACATTTCTTCTACTTTCTTATTATGTAGTTTCAAACGTTAGTCCTTGAGTTTTTTATTCAAGAAAAAAATTGGATCATGTTGCTTGCAGATGTTCGAGTCTTCGACTGTCATGGATCTGATTAGATTTGGATCACAGTTTCACTTTAAGTTATCCTTATACAAAATCAAGAATATTATTGTTGCATTGCCAGATTAAAGTAGAACAAAATGTTGTGTTGCCAGATTAAAAATAATAATTCAATGTTCATTGCAAATTTAAATTAAATGTTATCTCTTCAAAATAAATAAATTAAATGATCCGTTGCCAGATTTAAGAATAAATTAATTGAATGCTCCGTTGCCAGATTTAAGAATTAATTAAATGTTGCCTTGCCAGATTTAATAATCAATTAAATGTTGCCTTGCCAGATTTAAGAATTAATTAAATGTTGCCATGCCAGATTAAATAAAGTAAATGTTGCGTTGCCAGATTATATAATGTAATGAAGCTGATAACCTATCTCGTTATTAGCCTGTCATTAAACAGTTTAAACAACCACCTTGATAATGGGAATTAATTAAGTTTTTAATTAATTATTTATGGTTAACGAGGTCTAGATGAGATTACCACATGCAATACAAATACCTTTATACAAGATATAGTCTAGATTGTTAATTACGTGTTGGATTCCAACATCTGACAACAGACCTAACAGTTTAATCTAAATTAATTTCACCTTTTGTAAAATTCAAACTTGTCTGGGTTTTAATAATTTATTCTGGTTTTCATTAAAATTACATGTTAGTTTTCCAGACGTATATTTCCTATATCATCTGTCCATTACTATACATAGCTGATCTCCTAAAAAATTCATGGGATCAAGTAGGGTTAAGGCTAATATTATGCAAATAGTATGCAGATTTATGCGAGTCTGTTGGGTCTGTAGAGATGGTGAAAGCAAGTGCAGAAATGGCATGACAGAACTCTACCGTGAAATATCACAATGTATCACAAAAACTGAATCTTATTTCCTCTATTAATCACACCAAAACTTAAAAAAAAAAAAATTCCCTCCCTTCTTTTTCCTTTACCAATCTTGGGGAATCCATTCCACAAAATATAAAAATCCCACCTTAAATTTTTTATCAATCAAATTACAGTTTTATTTATAAATTCATACAATTAAGGAAAATCAAATATAAAGTGAAAGCTCTCAACATGAATTGTATCAGGGTTATTTTAACAAACTATTTTAACATTGTTGGGAATTTAAGGTTGTAATATTGCAGTTAAGCAATGTTAAGAAAGCACAGGCACAGGCTAGAGATATTTTAAACCCTAGAGAAATATGACCTTGTTTTATTGTCGTAGATCAATGGTGGTTTAATTGGAATGATAATAAACTAAATAACAATGACAGTATTATTAAACACCGTATCAAAATACAACCTCCATTCTTTTACCATAAAAGACAGATAGTAGAAATGACAAAATGACTGAAAGCTACTAAAACAGTAATAAGATCACTTAGTATTCAATTGTTTGGCCTCTTTAAACTGGCTGCATCAATCCACCATGGACAGAATGGTATTATTTTAACAATCAAATCACCTACAGCTCTTTAATCCTCTCGTAAATTGTACAATCACTGTTCAACACCAGCTATTCACTGAAAACTGATCATATATTCAGTAAGAGTTACTCAGCGAATTCCAATCTTCATCTCGTCAAGTGTTTTTTTCTAATTTCCAATTTTCTAGCTTATTACCATTATTTTAACATTAAAAAGATAACATTGACAATGATGATCTTTAGACTCCACGAGGTTTTTAAATTGCTACGCTAACTGATTTTATATCAAACTGTTTTTATAAATCAGACTCTGTGGCTACACTAGTTTCATTATTTTACCATCTTCCCGTTCAATCTTGACATCAGACTATCGTACTCAATGAGTGTTTTTATTTCGTCTGAATTATTCCATGGTTATAATTTATAAACTTTCTTATAATTAGACTGTATTTTATTACTAACATCAATACTTCAAAAATATTATTAACTTTGTGGACTCTCTGAAAGAGATGTCAAGTTGATAACCCTAAATATCAAATATTCATAATTAGCTATGTGGACTCTCTGAAATGGAATTTAAGTGGCATAAGGTGTTCTAAGGATTGTTAAAATTGGAAACTATTGCATATTTTTCACATTAATACTTTTCTGCACCATGTGGGCTAATGAAGACAGGAAACACCATGCAGTGTGCAATGAGGGAAATTTTGCTAGGAAAACAGCGTTTCCCTACTCTGTTTAGATTCCCAACTGTCAAAGAATCTATAACATATATCTATATGACATCTTAAACATTTATTACATCAGGTTTATCTGAAGTGACCAGTGTTTATAAAATGAAACTGACATTATAAATTAAACCAACTATCTCCATATGTTAACTTTTGTTTCATTTCTAGTTTTAAAATATTTTTCTTAAAACAAATCTAATATGAATACGGCTTATCATCTGATGTGAAACTTGATAAAAATAGTTTATTGTTAAGGTAGAAACCCTGCTGGGCCTGTCACTAGTTTGAAGTAGATTATTGTCAGATACTAGGGGTCACCCTAAATAAATACCCTTCATCAATAAACAGGGTTGAAGGGGGTCAAACTTGTTATATGGCTGTGGTAATCTTTCAATGTAAATATTTCACTGAATTATAACACTGCAACACCTGCCACTTATTATACACTTAATTATTAATTATTTAATTCCTTAATTATGCAAATTATCTGTGATTAAAATAACAAGTTTTAAAGATATATCAGATCAAAAATTTACACGTTAAAAATAATTTACAAAGTTTAGAATTAATAATACAGTAATCTTGAAGATTAGAAAAATACACAATTTCATCAGGGAGGTATTTTAGTTTGCAACAAATCAAATACAACAATGGGGCTACTTGGTGCTATAGGTTTGAATTCCCCTTAATTTGAGAAAAACTCTAGAACCATAGCAAGTCTTATCAATATTTGACCTGATAATTTTCAATCTTTATAACTAAATGTTGGAATTTGAAGCTGATAAATGGTTGTTTATTCAGTGACTAATTTACAACCAATTACGCCAAAATTCCACATTCAACAGAGCAAGTCATTAGACAAGATAATATATTTTGTTGGAAATGTTTGTTAGTAAGAATAAATGTTGTATATTTAAGTGAATTGTGTTATTTAAGATAAATCTATTCTATTCAACCATTGTAATTATAGAAATACAAACAAAATAAAATAAACCCTCTCTCCCTCCGTCCATCCAAATACAACAACTTAAATTAATCAACCCCCATCTTAAACATCTCATAATTCACCCAGTTTACACGCTGGTTACTATAGCAACCATTATTAACCCCTTCACAACCAGCAAGCGATTACATACATCAAACACACAGGTAATAACTAGGGGGTGGGGCATTCAATAGGGGGATCACTTTCACATATTGACACACCCCCAGGGCTATTATCCTCTTATGTCAGTGTCATACCCTTTCATTCCTTTAATCTTTCATTTTGTCAGTCATTTGTTCATTCATTCCCTTGTGAAGCCATAAATTCATTTAATTCAGTCATTCATTTGTTTAGTCTCTCATTCATTCATTCATTCATTCATTCATTCATTCATTCATTCATTCATTCATTCATTCATTCATTCATTCATTCATTCATTCATTCATTCATTCTGTAATTCATTCATTCTGTAATTCATTCGGTAATCAATTAATTCATTCATTTTTTTTTATTCATTCATTAAATTATTTTCTTACTTATTTTCTTCATTCATTGTCTCCAAACTGTACTGTATATTCTCATTTTTTCATTTAATCATTCAATCATTCCTTTGTTTAGCCAATTATTGATTCATTCATTCATTCTGTAATTCATTCATTCATTCTGTAATTTATTCATTCATTCATCATTTTTCATCTGAGTTATTCATGAGTTAAATTATTAATTTGATTCGATTCATTTCGTTTTCACTCATGCAATTAATTTATACTTCAAGCAAAAATATAAAATAGCAATTCATGCATATTATTAGCTATGTGGACTCTCTGAAAGAGATGTCAAGTTGACAAACCTAAATACCAAATAAACATTATTAGCTATGTGGACTCTCTGAAAGGATTTTGAACAGTTGCTTTCCCCAGCCAGGATGAAATATATATACTAAAATAACAATGTTAACTATATAGGTTCTCCTAAATTATACAATATTTACATTTCTATCACTCCCTTCAATGAACCAGTTACGTAAACTGGTGTTATTTTTCTATGCAATCTATTTTGTGGCAAATTCAAGGAACGGATCATATAAAACAGTGAAAATTGTATTAATAAAAGTATCTGAATATAAAAGACCAACTATTAATTCTTAAATGTCAAAAATAACATGGATAGTGATAAAGCATTAAAAGAAAATACTTGTATATATGTATGTATGTTTGAGGGTGTGGAAAGGGTCAGAGGCTGGTGAAGGGGCAATCTCAGTTTTTTCTCTGATTATGTGACACAGTGGTTCTTTGAGAATAAGGGACAGTTTGATGTCTGGATTTTTTGTAACACTTCCTCATTAACAAACGTCTGTGATACAAGTAAGGTGACTATTACAGTCAAGGTATAAGATGTAGTTTATAATAGTTTGACATTGTGAAGATGTGATACAAGTAATGTGACTATTACAGTCAAGGTATAAGATGAAGTTTGTAATATCACACTTTAAACAGAGACTTAAATCACGGAGTAAATCACTGATATAGAAAGAGTAATTCACTGGCCATCTTACATCTTGACCTAATTTAACTATCTAACTAGGTCAAATAATAAACAATATATATATAGTATACTATCTCTAACTCCAGGGTAATTTTTAATTTTTGGGAGTAATAAGGTGCTTCGTAATCTGGCATAAAATTGTTGACCTATTATAATTAAAATATCTGAACCTATCTATATTGTTTTGAGAATAATATGACCAGGATGTGATGGTCCAATATTTGATCTATATCACTATATTATTATAAAGAATTCGATAACTGTACAGGTCATTATATTACCAACAAAACCACAGAAAAGAATTTCGTTAAACATGGCGGTATATCAGAAGAATTTACATTAACACAAGTTCTCTACCGTACTTGTTTACATTATTACATTGTCTAACATTGTGTCAATTGACACAGGCTCAAAATACACGATCCCCTTTCTTAAAATATCTAACTGGTAAATTTCTATATACTTTATTTTATATAGCTGAATACTTCAATAATATACAGACAAAAAGTTGAGAAAAAATTCACATGAAAATCAAATAAGTTTACACACATACATACATCTTCACAATGTCAAGCTATTGGGAACTTTGACCATGTTATATGTGATACAAGAAAGTTGCTATTGCAGTCAAGGTATAAGACACTGTTTGTAATAGCTTGACATTGTGTAGCTGTGATAAAAGAAAGGTGGCTATTTCAGTCAAGGTATAAAACCAAGTAATATCTTGACATTGTGAAGATGTGATAAATATAGCTACGAGATTTTGTTTTAGTTGACAGGAAAACGGAACCTGAAACATGTTATAAGACTTGAACAACATTTAGAAGTGAGGGGCACAAATCACAAACACCAGACACTCGGCCAGTGCTTTTAGGAGACTATGTTCTCATTATCATCTAACACAAGACAATATTATGAAATATTAATATTATATTAAAGAAGTGTGTTTATTGTATAATATTGTCTTCTGTTTGTGATAAGAAACGCTTTCTGACTCAGAGTTTCAGACTGGAAAACAAAATCACAAAATAAGAAGTTTTACATCCTACTGTTCTATACTTTAACCTTTTCTCCAGAATATTAAATAATTTCATAAAAATAAAAAAAATTTAAATTTTACAAGTGAAACTGAGTTATTATTTCCTATGAAACTTAACACACCTCGCCAACTCGCTTTTTAAATTCACAAAATATATTCATTGACATGCATTATTATTGACTTTATGTTGTCAATATTTATTACAGGGTTTGTAAAATAGATGTAAGCATGCCCATCCTGGTTTACAAGAGATATTGTAATGTATATAATTGCATGAATTAGATTCATTTTGTCAACAGACTGTTTTTCATCTTCTATCCCCGAGATAATCCATGGTCTAGACTAACCTCTAGTCTACTAATTTTACACTTTTACCATCAATTATAACTCATGCTTTTAGCGTACACATTCTAATTATTTATCTAATGTAATAAATATTCCTTAAGCTATATTAACAGCTATTTATTTTATATTTAGGGGAGATGACATCACATCAAAGAATTTTATGGTTTACTACTCCCTGAGTTTTATTGTACACAATGTTTCAACAATTTACATTGTCATCATCAGTTTATATGGTATACTACTCCTGAGGTTTATTGTACACAATGTTTCAACAATTTACATTGTCATCATCAGTTTATATGGTATACTACTCCTGAGGTTTATTGTACACAATGTTTCTATAAATTACATTGTCATCATCAGTTTATATGGTATACTACTCCTGAGTTTTATTGTACACAATGTTTCTACAATTTACATTGTCATCATCAGTTTATATAGTATACTACTCCTGAGTTTTATTGTACACAATGTTTCTACAATTTACATTGTCATCATCAGTTTATATGGTATACTACTCCTGAGGTTTATAGTACACAATGTTTCTATAAATTACATTGTCATAATCAGTTTATATGGTATACTACTCCTGAGGTTTATTGTACACAATGTTTCTATAAATTACATTGTCATCATCAGTTTATATGGTATACTACTCCTGAGGTTTATTGTACACAATGTTTCTATAAATTACATTGTCATCATCAGTTTATATAGTATACTACTCCTGAGTTTTATTGTACACAATGTTTCTATAAATTACATTGTCATCATCAGTTTATATGGTATACTACTCCTGAGGTTTATTGTACACAATGTTTCTATAAATTACATTGTCATCATCAGTTTATATAGTATACTACTCCTGAGTTTTATTGTACACAATGTTTCTATAAATTACATTGTCATCATCAGGTGAAATAATTTAATACAAATATTCATCAAGTATGAAAATATCGCCTCAAGTATTCTAAAAATACTAGGATAATAGAAGATAAAAATACTAGGATAATAGAAGATAAAAATACTAGGATAATAAAAATACTAGGATAATAGAAGATAAAAATACTAGGATAATAGAAGATAAAAATACTAGGATAATAGAAGATAAAAATACTAGGATAATAGAAGATAAAAATACTAGGATAATAGAAGATAAAAATACTAGGATAATAGAAGATAAAAATACTAGGATAATAGAAGATAAAAATACTAGGATAATAGAAGAT
>NW_008708156.1:236366-242309 GCF_000327385.1 Lottia gigantea | reverse complement strand
TAGCTACGAGATTTTGTTTTAGTTGATAGGAAAACGGAACCTGAAACATGTTATAAGACTTGAACAACATTTAGAAGTGAGGGGCACAAATCACAAACACCAGACACTCGGCCAGTGCTTTTAGGAGACTATGTTCTCATTATCATCTAACACAAGACAATATTATGAAATATTAATATTATATTAAAGAAGTGTGTTTATTGTATAATATTGTCTTCTGTTTGTGATAAGAAACGCTTTCTGACTCAGAGTTTCAGACTGGAAAACAAAATCACAAAATAAGAAGTTTTACATGCTACTGTTCTATACTTTAACCTTTTCTCCAGAATATTAAATAATTTCATAAAAATAAAAAAAATTTAAATTTTACAAGTGAAACTGAGTTATTATTTCCTATGAAACTTAACACACCTCGCCAACTCGCTTTTTAAATTCACAAAATATATTCATTGACATGCATTATTATTGACTTTATGTTGTCAATATTTATTACAGGGTTTGTAAAATAGATGTAAGCATGCCCATCCTGGTTTACAAGAGATATTGTAATGTATATAATTGCATGAATTAGATTCATTTTGTCAACAGACTGTTTTTCATCTTCTATCCCCGAGATAATCCATGGTCTAGACTAACCTCTAGTCTACTAATTTTACACTTTTACCATCAATTATAACTCATGCTTTTAGCGTACACATTCTAATTATTTATCTAATGTAATAAATATTCCTTAAGCTATATTAACAGCTATTTATTTTATATTTAGGGGAGATGACATCACATCAAAGAATTTTATGGTTTACTACTCCCTGAGTTTTATTGTACACAATGTTTCAACAATTTACATTGTCATCATCAGTTTATATGGTATACTACTCCTGAGGTTTATTGTACACAATGTTTCAACAATTTACATTGTCATCATCAGTTTATATGGTATACTACTCCTGAGGTTTATTGTACACAATGTTTCAACAATTTACATTGTCATCATCAGTTTATATGGTATACTACTCCTGAGGTTTATTGTACACAATGTTTCTATAAATTACATTGTCATCATCAGTTTATATAGTATACTACTCCTGAGTTTTATTGTACACAATGTTTCTACAATTTACATTGTCATCATCAGTTTATATGGTATACTACTCCTGAGGTTTATAGTACACAATGTTTCTATAAATTACATTGTCATCATCAGTTTATATGGTATACTACTCCTGAGGTTTATTGTACACAATGTTTCAACAATTTACATTGTCATCATCAGTTTATATGGTATACTACTCCTGAGTTTTATTATATACAATGTTTCTATAAATTACATTGTCATCATCAGTTTATATAGTATACTACTCCTGAGTTTTATTGTACACAATGTTTCTATAAATTACATTGTCATCATCAGGTGAAATAATTTAATACAAATATTCATCAAGTATGAAAATATCGCCTCAAGTATTCTAATTATTATTTTTATCTTCTATTATCCTAGTATTTTTATCTTCTATTATCCTAGTATTTTTATCTTCTATTATCCTAGTATTTTTATCTTCTATTATCCTAGTATTTTTATCTTCTATTATCCTAGTATTTTTATCTTCTATTATCCTAGTATTTTTATCTTCTATTATCCTAGTATTTTTATCTTCTATTATCCTAGTATTTTAATCAGACTAATGACGCAACAAACAGCTGTGACACAAAACGACATAAAAATCATAAAATAATCAATAAAATAAACAAATAATGGTCTAAAATTCAATATTAAAGTCAAATTACAGAAACAATGATTAACGTACTAACTGAATATTGATTACATCGTCTCGATTCCAAGCATATGGTGGCATTCTCATCTCATTTGCATATCTGATGTATATTATCGCTAATAAACATCAATAACTGATCTCGGTTTATGCATATTCATATTATTTGTATGTATAGATACATATTGAGAGCGAAATTAACACATAATTATACAATTTCAATTTGTTATCGAATAATTACAATCTAGTATCATAATGTACTACATTATAACTTATTATCTTATATTAAACTTAGTTTTTATTATTCATGTTCATTAGATAAATATATAATCATGATATGTCACATGGAATCAAAGTGACCAATCATACTTTAGTCTCAGAAACAGGAATTTTTTAGCTGAGTCCATCAGTAATAGTTTTCACAACTCATCGTCGAAATTTGAGCCTTCAAATCAATGTTTTCAAGAATTATCCTCGTTTGAAAGTTAAAATGATGACTCGTCAATTTAAGATTCTCTGTGTTATATAGAAAAGACATCTATAGAAATAGTGAGTTAGATTTCTAGTATTTTTGAAGGAATTTGTGTTGTTCATACATTTCCAGTATTTAAGAAGATTATTTACACAAATTCAAATCCTTGTCTTGAAGTGGAACAAAGTGCTTACACAGCAAAATGGACAGAGGAGAAAAGAAAAGAAAATTCATCTTCTCTCATTGTAACGAATCTGCAAATCTGCAATATTTGCTATAAAGCTAGTTGGCTAAAGTGAACCTCCATCCAATTATTAATTGATAAGGGCTAAGAAACCTGTCAGCAGATAAAACTGTTATATTTATAGAGAGAAGTGACAGGAGTAAAATATAATAATAATATAGGTAAAGTAAGTATAACACAAGGTGACACTATGATGTGGGCCGTTATAAACCATAAATATTTATTATTTTTATTACTCTAGTTATAATTACTCTTCACTATTATCACTATTTATTACAAATACTATATTTTACCATGTTTTTATATAAAATCATTCATTCATCCTAAATTAAGAACAGTAATAGTATTTAATATAGATCAAACTTCAGGGTTGTTTTTAATATTTTATCTATTACTCTGATCTTTGTTTTAAACATTACATTATAATATTTTATCTATTACTCTGATCTTTGTTTTAAACATTACATTATAATATTCTATCTATTACTCTGATCTTTGTTTTAAACATTACATTATAATATTTTATCTATTACTCTGATCATTGTTTTAAACATTACATTATAATATTTTATCTATTACTCTGATCATTGTTTTAAACATTACATTATAATATTTTATCTATTACTCTGATCATTGTTTTAAACATTACATTTTAATATTTTATCTATTACTCTGATCTTTGTTTTAAACATTACATTATAATATTTTATCTATTACTCTGATCATTGTTTTAAACATTACATTATAATATTTTATCTATTACTCTGATCTTTGTTTTAAACATTACATTATAATATTCTAAAAAATAAAAAATATTATCAAAGATTTTACCCCATTCACAGCCACTACTCTCAGCAGACAGAGTAAAAACCCACTACTCTCAGCAGAAAAGATAGCTTGCCTGGCAAGGTAACATACACCCACTGGCAGCTGTCAGAAATGATTAAACAGTCTTTAGTGACTACAGGGTTGCACAATATAGCTAATAGAGTGAAACGTCAAGTCAGACACGATATTTCGGTGAAATATTATCCGATCATCGCGAAAATCAATAGGGATCATCTTCATAATGACATTGACACACAAAATAAAAATCAAAAGAATCTGTAAACAGTTGTAGCCTGTAGAGTGAGCACGAGTTGCACAATATAGCTAATAGAGTAAAACGTCAAGTCAGACACGATATTTCGGTGAAAAATTATCCGATCATCATGAAAATCAATAGGGATCATCTTCATAATGACATTGACACACAAAATAAAAATCAAAAGAATCTGTAAAAAATTGTAGCCTGTAGAGTGAGCACGAGTTGCACAATATAGCTAATAGAGTAAAACGTCAGGTCAGACACGATATTTCGGGGAAAAATTATCCGATCATCACGAAAATCAATAGGGATCATCTTCATAATGACATTGACACACAAAATAAAAATCAAAAGAATCCATAAAGAACTGTAGCCTGTAGAGTGAGCATGAGACAAATGTGAACGGACGGACGGACCGACGGGGTGATTACAATATACGCCCATCCTACGTGTGGGCGTATAAAAGAAACATTGTTGCAGTGTTGGGGAAAAAAATGTAAAAATATGAGTATGAGTCATGGCTGTAATAAATGATAAACATCAAACAGAATGTAATCTAACAGATGGTAAAAAATATTAAATTTTATCAGAAGATAAGAGTTGTATAGATAAGATATGATGTCATATTGGTAATATATTGATAACTATTAACCAGGGATTGAATTCATACAGAAATAGTTATCTTGAATATTCTTTTAAAACTATGATAACGGGTGGTTGAAAGGTAACAAGTTACTAGAAGGGACTCAATTTTTGTTAAGATTGTAAAATTTGAGGATTTTTAATTTCTTTCCCTTTTTTTTATATTGTAAGATTCTTGTTTCTCATTTCTGTTATTATGAATAGACCGAGTAATTCTTGTTTAATCAACTTTATTTTTCCATTTCCAACTGTTAAGAGTTAGGGCCTAGGTTAATTGTTCCTTTCAAATGATCAGACAACTTTTAGAGAGTCCACATGACAATTTTGAACTATGACCTGTACTATTAGTTATAAAAAATCTCATTAAAACAAGCTTCATTTCGTGTTTGCTGTTTTTTTTTCATGTATTTACATACTTTCTCCTTAAATGTCTACATTCAACCAATGACATTGATGGATTTATGGCCCTAGATTTACCTCATTTGCATATTTACTGTTTACGACTTTTAATCCTCTCGTTTATCAAATGTCAAGGTCACGATTTGCCGAGAATTTAATTCATAATTTCGCTGGAACAAATCTTGAACTGCAAATAGGTTAACTTGTTTCAAACTAAATTTCAAAGTGGTAAAAATCAGCCGAACAAGATTAGACATAGATAAGATGAAAGGAATGAAGAATTCTGATGTATTGAGACCTGTTAATCAAGACTTAACGTTGTCGTAAAACCAGTTCCGTGCTTGTTTTACTGTTGACATGGTAACCAATTCAAAGAGATATTCTACTTTTCTTTTATTTACTTTAATTAATTATCTCTTAAAAACTTGAGAAAACAGGAAAAACTTGACTTTTACCGGCTTGTTCAATTTATACTTGACGGTGAAATCACATACTTTAAGTTTGAAACTCTAGCTCAGAGGCGACTCTTGACGTAGATTCAATAGTGGAATTTAATTATCAGTTTTAAATTCTATCAGACGTCAAGTCGACCACGATTTAAAATAATATAAAATCTACAACTAACTATTATTCTACAGATTGAAGAATTTTGAAGAAAGAAAACCAGGCCCCATATTCTCAAAACAATCTTAGTGCTAGGATGTCCTAGGTTCTTATCTTCTAACATTGATTCTAGGATATCCTAGGTTCTTATCTTCTAACATTGATTCTAGGACGTCCTAGGTTCTCATCTTTTAACATTGATTCTAGGATATCCTAGGTTCTTATCTTCTAACATTGATTCTAGGATGTCCTAGGTTCTTATCTTCTAACATTGATTCTAGGATATCCTCGGTTCTTATCTTCTAACATTGATTCTAGGATATCCTAGGTTCTCATCTCCTAACATTGATTCTAGGACATCCTAGGTTCTTATCTTCTAACATTGATTCTAGGATGTCCTAGGTTCTTATCTTCTAACATTGATTCTAGGACATCCTAGGTTCTTATCTTCTAACATTGATTCTAGGATATCCTAGGTTCTTATCTTCTAACATTGATTCTAGGATGTCCTAGGTTCTTATCTTCTAACATTGATTCTAGGATATCCTAGGTTCTTATCTTCTAACATTGATTCTAGGATATCCTAGTGCTAAGATTATTTTGAGAATACATGGCCTTATTTATTCAAGGTAAAAGTTGAGTCTATTGAAATTTAGGAAAAGATGTAAAATATACCTAAACTCAGCAGGATATACATGTAATATATTACAAGAATTTTCAGAGTTAT
>NW_008708156.1:235175-236316 GCF_000327385.1 Lottia gigantea | reverse complement strand
AACGTCTTTAGTGACTACAGGGTTGCACAATATAGCTAATAGAGTGAAACGTCAAGTCAGACACGATATTTCGGTGAAATATTATCCGATCATCGCGAAAATCAATAGGGATCATCTTCATAATGACATTGACACACAAAATAAAAATCAAAAGAATCTGTAAACAGTTGTAGCCTGTAGAGTGAGCACGAGTTGCACAATATAGCTAATAGAGTAAAACGTCAGGTCAGACACGATATTTCGGTGAAAAATTATCCGATCATCACGAAAATCAATAGGGATCATCTTCATAATGACATTGACACACAAAATAAAAATCAAAAGAATCTGTAAAAAATTGTAGCCTGTAGAGTGAGCACGAGTTGCACAATATAGCTAATAGAGTAAAACGTCAGGTCAAACACGATATTTCGGGGAAAAATTATCCGATCATCATGAAAATCAATAGGGATCATCTTCATAATGACATTGACACACAAAATAAAAATCAAAAGAATCCATAAAGAACTGTAGCCTGTAGAGTGAGCATGAGACAAATGTGAACGGACGGACGGACCGACGGGGTGATTACAATATACGCCCATCCTACGTGTGGGCGTATAAAAGAAACATTGTTGCAGTGTTGGGGAAAAAAATGTAAAAATATGAGTATGAGTCATGGCTGTAATAAATGATAAACATCAAACAGAATGTAATCTAACAGATGGTAAAAAATATTAAATTTTATCAGAAGATAAGAGTTGTATAGATAAGATATGATGTCATATTGGTAATATATTGATAACTATTAACCAGGGATTGAATTCATACAGAAATAGTTATCTTGAATATTCTTTTAAAACTATGATAACGGGTGGTTGAAAGGTAACAAGTTACTAGAAGGGACTGGTACAGGGTTAAATCATAAACTAGGGTAGAGTTTAAGGAGAGTAAAATAACAAGAACTGTGTTGAAAATCTTTCTTCTTTTGAGCATAATTTTAAGATATCAAGAAATTTTCTTATCCTTTTGGACATGGTTTTATCAATTTTTGTTAAGATTGTAAAATTTGAGGATTTTTAATTTCTTTCCCTTTTTTTTATATTGTAAGATTCTTGTTTCTCATTTTCTGTATTATGAATAGACCGAGTAATTCTTGTTT
>NW_008708156.1:229958-235125 GCF_000327385.1 Lottia gigantea | reverse complement strand
AAACTAAATTTCAAAGTGGTAAAAATCAGCCGAACAAGATTAGACATAGATAAGATGAAAGGAATGAAGAATTCTGATGTATTGAGACCTGTTAATCAAGACTTAACGTTGTCGTAAAACCAGTTCCGTGCTTGTTTTACTGTTGACATGGTAACCAATTCAAAGAGATATTCTACTTTTCTTTTATTTACTTTAATTAATTATCTCTTAAAAACTTGAGAAAACAGGAAAAACTTGACTTTTACCGGCTTGTTCAATTTATACTTGACGGTGAAATCACATACTTTAAGTTTGAAACTCTAGCTCAGAGGCGACTCTTGACGTAGATTCAATAGTGGAATTTAATTATCAGTTTTAAATTCTATCAGACGTCAAGTCGACCACGATTTAAAATAATATAAAATCTACAACTAACTATTATTCTACAGATTGAAGAATTTTGAAGAAAGAAAACCAGGCCCCATATTCTCAAAACAATCTTAGTGCTAGGATGTCCTAGGTTCTTATCTTGTAACATTGATTCTAGGATATCCTAGGTTCTTATCTTCTAACATTGATTCTAGGACGTCCTAGGTTCTTATCTTCTAACATTGATTCTAGGACGTCCTAGGTTCTCATCTTCTAACATTGATTCTAGGACGTCCTAGGTTCTTATCTTCTAACATTGATTCTAGGACGTCCTAGGTTCTTATCTTCTAACATTGATTCTAGGATATCCTCGGTTCTTATCTTCTAACATTGATTCTAGGATATCCTAGGTTCTTATCTTCTAACATTGATTCTAGGATATCCTAGGTTCTTATCTTCTAACATTGATTCTAGGATATCCTAGGTTCTTATCTTCTAACATTGATTCTAGGATATCCTAGGTTCTTATCTTCTAACATTGATTCTAGGATATCCTAGGTTCTTATCTTCTAACATTGATTCTAGGATGTCCTAGGTTCTTATCTTCTAACATTGATTGTAGGATATCTTAGGTTCTTATCTTCTAACATTGATTCTAGGATGTCCTAGGTTCTTATCTTCTAACATTGATTCTAGGATGTCCTAGGTTCTTATCTTCTAACATTGATTCTAGGATATCCTCGGTTCTTATCTTCTAACATTGATTCTAGGATATCCTAGGTTCTTATCTTCTAACATTGATTCTAGGATGTCCTAGGTTCTTATCTTCTAACATTGATTCTAGGATATCCTAGGTTCTTATCTTCTAACATTGATTCTAGGATGTCCTAGGTTCTTATCTTCTAACATTGATTCTAGGATATCCTCGGTTCTTATCTTCTAACATTGATTCTAGGATATCCTAGGTTCTCATCTCCTAACATTGATTCTAGGACATCCTAGGTTCTTATCTTCTAACATTGATTCTAGGATGTCCTAGGTTCTTATCTTCTAACATCGATTCTAGGACATCCTAGGTTCTTATCTTCTAACATTGATTCTAGGATATCCTAGGTTCTTATCTTCTAACATTGATTCTAGGATGTCCTAGGTTCTTATCTTCTAACATTGATTCTAGGATATCCTAAGTTCTTATCTTCTAACATTGATTCTAGGACATCCTAGTGCTAAGATTATTTTGAGAATACATGGCCTTATTTATTCAAGGTAAAAGTTGAGTCTATTGAAATTTAGGAAAAGATGTAAAATATACCTAAACTCAGCAGGATATACATGTAATATATTACAAGAATTTTCAGAGTTTATAAATGTTGTCTATGACAGGTGGAAAATATTCTTAACGCATGATTTACCAAGCCGTTTCCTCAAATTTCTAAATTTAATCTGAAAAACTGAAGAGATTACAGATGTGTTTATTCTATATCTTATATACTTCCTTTAAATCTTTTAACAACCATTTCCTGCAAAATATCATCTCAATACAGCAATGATTTGATGCATCAGTGTACATTTTGGCATGATTGGTTGCACATAGGCTTTTAACAACTATTTCCTGCAAAATATAATCTTGTAACACCATGATTTGATGCATCAGTGTACATTTTGGCATGATTGGTTGCACTAATTTGTTACAAATATTTAGATCTCTTTCCGGGGTTTTTAACGACCATTTCCTGCAAAATATAATCTTGTAACACCAATGATTTGATGCATCAGTGTACATTTTGGCATGTTAAGTTTCTCAAAATTGTTACAAATTTTATATAGATCTCATTCCAGGCTTTTAATAACCATTTCCTTGCTTTATTTTACAATTCTCAGTAGAAACACAGTTTATATTAAATATATTATTTACAGAATTTAAACTCTATTCCATATCAAAATAATCATTTTGTTTACAGGAGGAAATGGTGAAGTAGAATATCAAGATTTCTACACAAAATATTTATAATTTAATATCATTTAAACTACAATATTTTATAAATAATTCAACTTCTTTTTTATTTTTATTATAAATATAGAAGTTAAAAATCTATAAATTATTTACACCAGTGATAAAAATCTGATAGTTTCCTGTTTTGCTGAAAATGAGCACAGACTGTAGCTCAATCAATTAGAGTGTTAAAATCTTGATGTTATTTGTTTGATATATAATTCAACATCTTTCATATTTTTATACATGTAGATAGTTAAAAATCTATAAATTATTTACACCAGTGATAAAAATCTGATAGTTTCCTGTTTTGCTGAAAATTAGCACAGGCTGTAGTTCAATCAATTAGAGTGTTAAAATCTTGATGTTATTTGCTTGACAAGGTTATCTCAAAATGGTACAAAGGTTTATATTCTCACCTCTAAAAAAATGGACAATAAATATTTTAAAAGTATCTTAAATAGCAAGAGAAACTGTCCTGTAATCAGATGTTTCAATTTGGTTTTTACATTGTCATCATCACCTGAAGAATTACAGGATTGATGCCCTGGTACAGGTATATTATAGTATTAGGTTTTACAAGAAAAACTCTCTTATAGAAGCACTGGCCGAGGTCACAAGTAGGGACTGTGGATTTCAACATTGGAATACATCAATTTGATAGAAATTATAGTAAGAGATTTAGAAGAGAGAACAGACCAGTGAAAGTGACAGCTGGTAAGATATTCCTAGGATTAAAATATTCTCAATCTTGAACTATACTGTATATAAATCAATGTTCTTCTTAGTTTACAGTTTTTAATTTATTTATAATTCTTTCAGTCTCAAATCTAAATGGTTCAAGGTTTATTGTATATAGTGAATAGTGTTCAACCAATCACCTTCAATAGGACACTATAATCAACTCCCACCTACTACTTTTCAATATAATTAACAACCAATAACTAATCAGTTTTATTACACAACCAGCGATCATGTTATTACATTCAACCTGAAATCATTTCATTGAGAGGACATGAACAAAAAATGTTAAAAATCATGTACACGTTTTTTTCAGAGGAGAGGACATGGGGTTTGAGATTCAAAGATTCAAACCTTTATCACTCTTTTAAAAAACAATAGATAAGAGATACTGACATGAAAAAAGCATCAAGTCGTTTAGATAATAAACTGAGCCCCCATGTGCTACAGGCTGTGCACGTTAAAGATCCCTCGACAGTTGGAAATCGAAAAAGAGTAGGCTTATGCTGCTGGCCTGGCAAAATTTCCCTCATTGCATCCTGCATGGCGTTGCCCGTCTTCATTAGCCAACAAGGTACAGAAATGTAGAATGTAAAACTCCATTCATTTCATTTCAACAAATTGTTACCTGAGATTAAAAGACAGAACATATATATTTTTAATTTATAGTTTTGTAAGGGAGAGGTCATTGGGGGTCAAATTGTGCTGGTTTACCCAGGGTAAATTAAAATAAACTCTAGAATATACTACCCTCTTGTATAGTCACATAATATACAACTATCATATCAGCATGTCAAACATTCCTACTTCACTATATATATAATATCTTAATATAGTTTATAAACCTAGATTATAAAACTCATCAAAAATTATCGAAATCACACAAAAATTACTCTATGATGTAATTTTCATCTTAAATTGTCTGAAACTTAATTAAAGTATTAAAAAAGTTGTTAATTAGTAGAGTAATAAGAGAAAGTTGTAACAGTTGTAAGGAAAGGTAATGGCTGGTATTTGAAGAATGTTGGTCATGTGATTGTCAAGATTAATCTGGGACATGCTTGGACACACATCTTCATGTTAACCCCCTAGCTGAATGTATTAACATTAACCCTCTATAGACCAGTGAAATTAACCCTCTAACAATCAAGTCTAATCACGGTCACCTATTGAATTGTGGACCTATAAATAAAACTTGAGGACGGTCATCGTTCTAGAGTAGGGGTGGATCTCTACAAAACTTAGCTCATTTTTTCAACATTATACACTCGAATATTAACATCACCGTCAATCTCAACAAGGGGGGGGAGGGGACTGGGGGGTCTGAGGAAACATAGAAGTGAGATAAGGGTGTATTTTGAATTTCTAATCATTGATATATCTATATTTAAAAATGACTACAATAAAGTTAGAAATACTTCCCATTTAAAAAAAAAACCCTCCATTACACAGTCTACAGTATTTGAAGGCTTTATTTTTTTTCAGGGGCTGAAATATGAGATTTAAAGAGATTGTAAAGAGGTTGTCTTAATTTTTTAATTATAAAAATTTGTAAGTGTAGAATTAAACATTTATGAGAAATATTTCAATGTAAATTTTTGAAGAAACTGGAGACCTTGTTCCGTATTTCTATATAAACTATGTAACTCTATCAGCCCCTAGTCTATAAAATATTATAATATAGATAGATATATCCTAGCCTGGTCTTCAATAGTCTACAATACTCTCTTATTCCTTGAACCTTCAAATATATTCATATTATATACCCTGAATAATCCTAGTGTATATCAAAATATATCTTAACAATGTTAGAATAATATACCATATTGTTTACAATTTGTCTGTTGAAGACTCTGATTGGCTGTATTTACTGGCGAACAATCCAATCAAATTGTTGCAAACGCAGCCTGTAGCACAAAGGACCCAAACTTTCTCCTTCTTAGTGAGATTAAGATAATCAACTCCAGGAGTGGGCAATGAGGGAACTTTGTATTAGAACAACAATAGTAGCAATGTATGTGACAATTTCCAACTGTTGAGAGATCCTCCTTAGTGAGATCAAGATCGATAACAGCAGTGTACAAT
>NW_008708156.1:224681-229908 GCF_000327385.1 Lottia gigantea | reverse complement strand
TGAGTTTGTGAAGAGAAGAAATGAAGCGTAGATATTGTTGGTACTCGACTAAAACAATTATACACGATGTTCTGTCTGTAAAATTACACGGAGCATAAAATAACTGTTTCTAGTCACAATTACCATGTACTCAAAATGTTAATTGATACATGCAGGTCTTATACTTTTAACACGTGTTCTGGATACACAATCCTCATCAGGACAACTAGTTTTGTCTACTATGAAGGACTCATTTCATGATGCCAATATGTGCTTCAGATACACAATCCTCATCAGGACAACTAGTTTTGTCTACTATGAAGGACTCATTTCATGATGCCAATATGTGCTTCAGATACACAATCCTCATCAGGACAACTAGTTTTGTCTACTATGAAGGACTCATTTCATGATGCCAATATGTGCTTCAGATACACAATCCTCATCAGGACAACTAGTTTTGTCTACTATGAAGGACTCATTTCATGATGCCAATATGTGCTTCAGATACACAATCCTCATCAGGACAACTAGTTTTGTCTACTATGAAGGACTCATTTCATGATGCCAATATGTGCTTCAGATACACAATCCTCATCAGGACAACTAGTTTTGTCTACTATGAAGGACTCATTTCATGATGCCAATATGTGCTTCAGATACACAATCCTCATCAGGACAACTAGTTTTGTCTACTATGAAGGACTCATTTCATGATGCCAATATGTGCTTCAGATACACAATCCTCATCAGGACAACTAGTTTTGTCTACTATGAAGGACTCATTTCATGATGCCAATATGTGCTTCAGATACACAATCCTCATCAGGACAACTAGTTTTGTCTACTATGAAGGACTCATTTCATGATGCCAATATGTGCTTCAGATACACAATCCTCATCAGGACAACTAGTTTTGTCTACTATGAAGGACTCATTTCATGATGCCAATATGTGCTTCAGATACACAATCCTCATCAGGACAACTAGTTTTGTCTACTATGAAGGACTCATTTCATGATGCCAATATGTGCTTCAGATACACAATCCTCATCAGGACAACTAGTTTTGTCTACTATGAAGGACTCATTTCATGATGCCAATATGTGCTTCAGATACACAATCCTCATCAGGACAACTAGTTTTGTCTACTATGAAGGACTCATTTCATGATGCCAATATGTGCTTCAGATACACAATCCTCATCAGGACAACTATCTTTGTTAACTTTTAAATACAGAACCTAATGTTAGCTAATTCACTAGAGCTCATTCTTATGTAATATGTGTTTCAGATACACAATCCTCATCAGGACATTAGTTTTTTTGAAACTATATTTACTGGTTTACTAGTGAAAAGACAGAATAAATTGGCCACCACGCCCACCAACTGTTAAAGTTTAAAATTTCCAACCTACACCCATTGAAGACAATATAAAATATCTAACTTGTTTAGGCTGACCTAATTAAAGTTTATATAGTTGTGATAAAGGTCAAGTTATAACTGTAGTACTAGCTGGGTCATTGATAAAATATGACATTTATAATTCTATTATATTACAGGGGAAGGGGTGGGGAATTGTTGTGGGGTGGGGAATTGTTGTGGGGTGGGGCATTGTTGTAGGGTGGGGCATTGCATAGTTTGTGGGTTTTGATCTTGGGGTATGTTGGTGATTTGGTGTATGGTTTGGTTTGGGGAGATAAATCTAAATGATAAAATACTATATTTATTAGAGAAAGAAAACCTCAGGGTTATTGTGGGATGGGGAGGAGTTTCTTAGCTCAGTCACCAAAATCTAGTGACATGTAGAGAATGTGTAGGCCTATCAAAGATCTGATAGCAAAACTTTTACAGAGAGGTTCAGCAAATCTAGACTGATATCTGAATTTCAGAATCTGGTAATATGTTGAGAATGTGTTGACCTATCAGTGATCTGATTGAACTCTAATCAATATAAGAGGTCAGGTATTTATGCTATTTTTAATATGTGTTAACAATCAATGTTTAGTGTTGAAACAGGATTAGTCTGAGTTAATCTAAAATATCTTCTACAGTTTAAGGTGAGGGAACACAAACGGTTTTAGTCGGAGACTCGAATGTTGAGTAAAATCTTGCGTGTCAAGACAAGCTTATCGTGTCGTCAACAAGATTTATAATATCAAACAAAGTTTGATGATTGTCTCTGATAACTTTAACGTTTACAAGACAGACCATCATCATCCAATCAGAATCATTTTCCTTTCAATTGTATGCTCCGCACATGATTATCGACAAGGTGGAAAACGACCGACTGAAGATTTTGGTCACTTCGTTTGCTCGTGCCAGTTGTTGAAACTCAAGACAAGACTCTAATCGGCATCAAAAGTTCCCGATCAAGACTGCTCGTGTGTACGCACCTTTAATATTTCACAATTCCTTAACTCAAATTCATGATTAACAGGTGCCCTCAATACCTTGTCCTTCCTTGTACTATATCACTTATAACTTGGTGTTAAAACAGGATTAGACTTAGTTAATCTTTAATCTCTTCTATTGTTAAATAACAACTCTATATTTTATAGTTTCTCAAATAGTCTCCTAACTAATGTTCTAGTAAGATTTGAACGACCTATAGGAGTGAGGAGCATATAACAAAACACAAGACAATATTATGGAATATAACACACTTCTTTATGTGCCCAACCTTATTAAAGAAGTGTGTTATATTCCATAATATTGTTTTGTGTTTTGATTGAGTGTTCTAGTTACTTTGAGTAAGATATTTTTTGGCACATTGACAATATTTGCCATGAAAACAAGGAAAATATTTTTCTGCATTTGATTTAATGGTGACAAACACCATGCAGTGTGCACTGAGGGAAAATTGGTCAAAAGAGGAAAATGAGTCTACACTTGTAAACTGTTTAAATAAAAAATCTGTACAAGCAAGACAATTCCGTTAATCAAAATCTCATCCAAAGTATGGCAAAATCGAGAATAAAAGTAAATAATAGTGGACTCCTCTAAAGAGAAGTACCATCAGGTGTTTAGAAAAGAAAAAAATCTTAAAATCTTTCAAATGGGTCATGAAATTTTGTCAACACTGTGACTGACATATGCCTTGTTTATTTTCAACTGTCAAGGGATCTAACAATGTTTAAATAAGGCAACATCATGCAGTGTGCAATGAGGCTAATTTTGTTAATGCCTTGTTAAATTTCAACTATCAAGGTATCTAACAATATTTAAATAACGCAACACTATGCAGTGTGCACTGAGGCTAATTTTGTTAAACACAGTGACATATGCCTTGTTTAATTTCAACTGTCAAGGAATCTAACAATATTTAAATACCTGATCGTTATAACTTCAATAGACTCGCTGTCAGAATAGACAATATAGAAATATAACTATTGTAAAATACAGGTCACAAATTCCTTTACCTATCCTAAATATTTTACATTTTTACTTATTACACTGTTACTAGCTTTAAATAGATCATCTCAAATAGGTCTTGTGTTGGTAAGTTTCTAATTTAATACATGAACTAGTCTTTAATATTATATTATAAATTATGTAAAATCTATAAACAACAATTCTTAGCCTTCAAAATTCCTAAATATTTCATAGAATTACTTCTTACTGGCTTTAAATAGATAGTATCTCATAGATCTTGTGTTGGTAATTTTCTAATTTAGGGCAAGAATCAGTCTACTTTTTAAACAATATATAAAACACCAAAATATCAGACAAAACTACAAAATTTTGTGGCGTTCAAAAAAATACAAGACAACAATTTTACATTCCAAATATTTCTATAGACTAATTCATGAAATTTGATTTTTCTGTATTTTATACAGTTATTGTCAACATGTGTCACAAAATCTACAGAATTACCTACAAAACTCAGTATATACTAATATTTCAAAAGAAAAAACAATATTTTACAAGGATAACAACTTAGGTTCACAGTTAAGGATCCTTTCTACCAGCTGGTCCTTGACCAAACCTCTTGGCATTGATCTTTACAGCTGGGTCAACTGGAATTATGAGTGAAGATGATTTATTGAAGGTCATCAGACTATCACACGTCGATTAAGATCGAAACCCACAGCCGCCATTTGCTAGACGTAACCATGTAAATGACATCATATTAAGAACCAATACTCTTACCGACTGTTCTATAAAACCTTACTAGAAGTACTAGTGAATGAGTAAAAGGCTTGAATCAATTGAATAAAATAACTAAGAAAATGTAAGATTTCACAGAATAAATTTGGATATTAAAATGTCAAAACTGAATCTAAAGAAATATCATCATTTATGTGAAGACGTTGCTTGTAACTAAAATAAAAAAAAATTCTTACAAAATGAAAAGACTGCCTTAGAAAAATTTACAAATTTCAGGCCACGTAATCTGGAAACGATCTTAGCGCTAGGATATTCTAGAATCAATGTTAGAAGATAAGAACCTAGGATATCCTAGAATCAATGTTAGAAGTTCAGACTCTAGGACATACTGGAATCAATGTTAGAAGTTCAGACTCTAGGACATACTGGAATCAATGTTAGAAGTTCAGACTCTAGGACATACTGGAATCAATGTTAGAAGTTCAGACTCTAGGACATACTGGAATCAATGTTAGAAGTTCAGACTCTAGGACATACTGGAATCAATGTTAGAAGTTCAGACTCTAGGACATACTGGAATCAATGTTAGAAGTTCAGACTCTAGGACATACTAGAATCAATGTTAGAAGTTCAGACTCTAGGACATACTGGAATCAATGTTAGAAGTTCAGACTCTAGGACATACTGGAATCAATGTTAGAAGTTCAGACTCTAGGACATACTAGCATTAAAATTGTTTGGAGAATACGAAACCTGGAGTTTAACAATTTTCATTACAACAACCCAACTTGATATTAGTCACAGTTTTTAACAAGCGTTAGAAAACTCACAAAGAGGCTAAATATTACCAAATTGGGTAAATTTAGCGTATTCAGATATGACGGATTGATAGAGAAATATCAAAAGCGAAAAAAGGAAGTTCCAAAATAATAACTAAAACTAAGTATGAAGAATTCAGTTATTTTACAGTACAGTATTAAAACTTGTCTGACTGACTGACTGACTGACTCAACAAGTGTCAGAATAAAGAAAATACTATATTTGTCAGTGTTTAAGACCGGTGTGTTAAATATGTAAGTAAAATGGTAGATGTAAGTGTCAAACTCAACAACTAAAACTAGATATAAAGAAATAGACT
>NW_008708156.1:220298-224631 GCF_000327385.1 Lottia gigantea | reverse complement strand
TTAACTAGTTATATTCTACCCCAATACACCAACATAGGCTGGTCCGACTCTCTCTTATCTCAAACCGGCCAACCAGTGGTTTGTATTATATGTTCATATAGCAAGCCACTACAGTATAATACAGCTAGCTAGCTAGTATAGTCAGTTAGTCGGCTTGTCAGGTTGGCCTCCCTGTACCGTACACAATCTAATTATACTGCTTCACTGACTCTATCTATAGTCACTAGTCATACTAGTACATACTTTACAGTATTTACGTTAAGTAAGCCTACTACACAGATCAATAACACTCTTACAAAGTGAAAGTAGAGACTTTAAAATCATCAAATTTAGCTGTATACTGTGAGGCAGTTGACTTTATTCACCATTCACGTCTGAGTTGACTACAAAAATGTCACAAGACAGGACAATGCACTAGTGTTAGTGATATTGCCATTCATGTGTGACTGTAGCCTATTCACCAGTCATGATTTTATTTTATTAGAAAAAGAAACTGAAATATGAATGAATTTGTTTTATTTGTGAATGTTGTGTTTTCTGTGGTTTAAAATTAGTCAGTATTCACCATTTTTATTAAAATATTCAGAAAGATTAGAACTTGAATGAAACATCTGGTGACAAAATTCGAGTTTAATACATAAGATATAGATCTATTGATAAACTTTTATAAAGACACAGCCTTGACTTAGTATAACTGGCATGTCAACCATATCAGAATCCCTGATTAACACAGGATAAATGAGAACTTAATGTACATGTCAGACATGACCGGTAACTACAGTCAAATCAACCAATTTCGTAAGTTTTCCTCATATCTACAAAATGGCTGTCCTAATAAAGATTCTGTATGTTGTTTGATATGAGCACCCTAGTCATACATGGCTGGTAAATTTTCTGACATTCCATACAACTGGCAAATATAGTTGAAATAACATCCCTGCAGGAAGCCGTCAACCATTCTGTGACAATGTAATGATAAAGTAAGATGTTTATTAAAATATCTTGCCTGACATGAATGGTGAATTCCTATTTCATCCCAATACAACTGGCAAATACAGTTAACATCCCTGCTGGAAACTGTCAACCATTCCGTGACTGAATAACGACGGAATAAGAGGTTTAGTAAAAAAACACTTTCAAGGCCAGACTGGTAAATTCCTATTTCATCCCAATACAACTGGCAAATACAACTGACTTAACATCCCTGCTGAAAACTGTCAACCATTCCGTGACTGAATAAGAGGTTTAGTAAAAGACTTTCCACTTGAGGACAATATAAGCCTATTTATTGTATTCTATATCATAATACCAGAGAACTTTAAAAAGATCATTATAAAATATCAGCTTTCTAGTCAACTACCTCTTTCTATTATTCTCATAAAGTAGACTAATATAAACACTGGTCAAGGACATAGAAATGAAATGGAGTTTTACACCCAACTTTAAGTGAAACGAGACAGCCCTATAGTATTCTACTTCATTATTATCCCCGGAGTTATCTGACTGGACCATGAGCTATCTGACTGGACCATGAGCTATCTGACTGGACCATGAGCTATCTGACTGTACCATGAGCTATCTGACTGTACCATGGGCTATCTGACTGGACCATGTGCTATCTGACTGGACCATGAGCTAGACCATGAGCTATCTGACTGTATTATGAGCTATCTGAGCTATCTGACTGTATTATGAGCTATCTGAGCTATCTGACTGTACGATGAGCTATCTGACTGTACGATGAGCTATCTGACTCATCTGTGAGCTATCTGACTCATCTATGAGCTATCTGACTCATCTATGAGCTATCTGACTCATCTATGAGCTATCTGACTCATCTATGAGCTATCTGACTTTCATGTGAGCTATCTGACTGTATCATGAGCTATCTGACTGATCCATGAGCTATCAGACTGATCCATGAGTTATCAGACTGATCTGTGAGCTATCTGACTGTCATGTGAGCTATTTGAACTATGAACTCTTGTCCCTATTCCACTTTTCTAAAGGCTACAAGATTCCATGCCAACACTCACAGTGGGTTTATTACCACTAGTACGGTAAGTTGAGATAAAATTTGACAAGTAGTCACATGTTTTAGAATATTTATGGCCTCCATTCACCCTTATAGCACCCACAATCCTATATATTTATTTTACCTCTATACTTTATCATGATATATTATCTAAACTACATGATACTGCCAATAAATTCAGGTGCTTTCAGGTGAAACTCTAGATCTGTGTGATTTTACTAGAGTAAAGAAACTATTTTGTTTTAATATTAACCCTCCATTCTGATGTTATTTTAAATGTTTGAATGAATCTTGTTCTTTAGTCTTTAGTACCAACATTATTCAAACTTTCTTTATACCTCAAAATAGATCATACCTTCGGATTTTTCAACCCGGTTTCCCCCTGTCAGTGATGCAGGTAAGAGAGGCTGACATGGAAAAAGCGTCTAGTCGTTCAGATGGGACAGTAAACCAAGGCCCCATGTGCTACAGGCTGTGCACGTTAAAGATCCCTCGACAGTTGGAAATCAAAAAAGAGCAGGCTAATGCCGCTGTCCTGGCAAAATTTCCCTCATTGCACCTTGCATGGCGTTGCCTATCTTCATTAGCCCACATGGTGCAGAAAAGTAGGACATAAACCTCCATTCAATTCATTTCATTTTCAAAATAGATCAATTTTAGGTTCTAATTTTAATTTAAAAATATTTTTCTAGGTCAGATATAGGCTAAAATACAAAAACAGAATCAAGTCTACATGAGTAAGAATACAGAATATTTAAAGAATTTTTAACCTTAACCCTTTCCATTCTCTGGGTAGTTAGGTACTCTTCAGATTGAAATCAGGCTTAGATGCACCCTTTACAAATATTACTGAATAATTATTGAATATATAATCTAGATCAGTGGTTCCCAACCTTTTTCAGCCTTCACACCCCTGGAGCAGGACCTGGACCTTTCACAACCCCAAAAATTTGATTCATCGACATTTCCAACAAGGGCTGTTATGAAGCGCTCTCTCTCTTATTCAAAATAAATTCTTTTTTTACACCAGTTGACCACACTGAGATGCTGATTTGACAAGCCAAAGTACCAAAAAAAAACAATTTTAGCTATGTGGACTCTCTGAAAGTAATGCAGAGTTGACAAACCTTGTCATGTGACATCAGGTATTTAGAATTGAAATAAAATGAATGGAGTTTAACGTTCTATTTTTCTATACCATGTGGTCTAATGAAGACAGACAACTAACTGATAACAGAAGTAAGAAGTACTAAAAGAATTGAAAGATAATAAAAATCAATATAAATAATAAAACTTATAAAGATATGTCAGATTTTATTTATAACTTTACAATTCTACCTCAATAAACTAATCTTTCACATTTCTTTTAATATTTATATTATTTAGAATCCAAGTCCTAACAATCCAAACCACAAAACGAAACCCGAAATCTAAAACAACACATTGATGAAACATTGAAAGCAGCTAATGAACTTTTCACATGAGGAAGTAAATCAGTTATAAATGAGTAAGTAATTCATAATAGAAAGTGATATCAGGTGTCTAGAAGTGTCAAGTAGAGATCTTCAGACAACTGATCTATTTCAGCCTGTATCCCTACTGAATTTTGACAAGTAGGATAGAGATCTTCAGACAACTGATCTATTTCAGTCTGTGTCCCTACTGAAGTTGGACAATTAGAGATCTTCAGACAACTGATCTATTTCAGCCTGTATCCCTACTGAAGTTTGACAAGTAGAGATCTTCAGACAACTGATCTATATCAGCCTGTATCTCTACTGAAGTTTGACAAGTAGAGATCTTCAGACAACTGATCTATTTCAGCCTGTATCCCTACTGAAGTTTGACAAGTAGGATAGAGATCTTCAGACAACTGATCTATTTCAGCCTGTATCCCTACTGAAGTTTGACAAGTAGAGATCTTGAGACAACTGATCTATTTCAGCCTGTGTACCTACTGAAGTTTGACAAGTAGGATAGAGATCTTCAGACAACTGATCTATTTCAGTCTGTGTCCCTACTGAAGTTTGACAAGTAGGATAGAGATCTTCAGACAACTGATCTATTTCAGCCTGTGTCCCTACTGAAGTTTGACAAGTAGAGATCTTCAGACAACTGATCTATTTCAGCCTGTATCCCTACTGAATTTTGACAATTAGAAATCTTCAGACAACTGATCTATTTCAGCCTGTATCCCTACTGAATTTTGACAATTAGAAATCTTCAGACAACTGATCTATTTCAGCCTGTATCCCTACTGAATTTTGACAAGTAGGATAGAGATCTTCAGACAACTGA
>NW_008708156.1:214547-220248 GCF_000327385.1 Lottia gigantea | reverse complement strand
ATTAAAATATTCAGAAAGATTAGAACTTGAATGAAACATCTGGTGACAAAATTCGAGTTTAATACATAAGATATAGATCTATTGATAAACTTTTATAAAGACACAGCCTTGACTTAGTATGACTGGCATGTCAACCATATCAGAATCCCTGATTAACACAGGATAAAAGAGAACTTAATGTACATGTCAGACATGACCGGTAACTACAGTCAAATCAACCAATTTCGTAAGTTTTCCTCATATCTACAAAATGGCTGTCCTAATAAAGATTCTGTATGTTGTTTTATATGAGCACCCTAGTCATACATGGCCGGTAAATTTTCTGACATTCCATACAACTGGCAAATATAGTTGAAATAACATCCCTGCAGGAAGCCGTCAACCATTCTGTGACAATGTAATGATAAAGTAAGATGTTTATTAAAATATCTTGCCTGACATGAATGGTGAATTCCTATTTCATCCCAATACAACTGGCAAATACAGTTAACATCCCTGCTGGAAACTGTCAACCATTCCGTGACTGAATAACGACGGAATAAGAGGTTTAGTAAAAAAACACTTTCAAGGCCAGACTGGTAAATTCCTATTTCATCCCAATACAACTGGCAAATACAACTGACTTAACATCCCTGCTGAAAACTGTCAACCATTCCGTGACTGAATAAGAGGTTTAGTAAAAGACTTTCCACTTGAGGACAATATAAGCCTATTTATTGTATTCTATATCATAATACCAGAGAACTTTAAAAAGATCATTATAAAATATCAGCTTTCTAGTTAACTACCTCTTTCTATTATTCTCATAAAATAGACTCATATAAACACTGGTCAAGGACATAGAAATGAAATGGAGTTTTACACCCAACTTTAAGTGAAACGAGACAGCCCTATAGTATTCTACTTCATTATTATCCCCGGAGTTATCTGACTGGACCATGAGCTATCTGACTGGACCATGAGCTATCTGACTGGACCATGAGTTATCTGACTGGACCATGAGCTATCTGACTGGACCATGAGCTATCTGACTGGACCATGAGCTATCTGACTGGACCATGAGTTATCTGACTGGACCATGAGCTATCTGACTGGACCATGAGTTATCTGACTGGACCATGAGCTATCTGACTGGACCATGAGCTATCTGACTGGACCATGAGCTATCTGACTGGACCATGAGTTATCTGACTGGACCATGAGTTATCTGACTGGACCATGAGCTATCTGACTGGACCATGAGCTATCTGACTGGACCATGAGCTATCTGACTGGACCATGAGCTATCTGACTGTACCATGAGCTATCTGACTGTACCATGGGCTATCTGACTGGACCATGAGCTATCTGACTGGACCATGAGCTAGACCATGAGCTATCTGACTGATCTATGAGCTATCTGAGCTATCTGACTGTATTATGAGCTATCTGAGCTATCTGACTCATCTGTGAGCTATCTGACTCATCTATGAGCTATCTGACTCATCTATGAGCTATCTGACTCATCTATGAGCTATCTGACTCATCTATGAGCTATCTGACTTTCATGTGAGCTATCTGACTGTATCATGAGCTATCTGACTGATCCATGAGCTATCAGACTGATCCATGAGTTATCAGACTGATCTGTGAGCTATCTGACTGTCATGTGAGCTATTTGAACTATGAACTCTTGTCCCTATTCCACTTTTCTAAAGGCTACAAGATTCCATGCCAACACTCACAGTGGGTTTATTACCACTAGTACGGTAAGTTGAGATAAAATTTGACAAGTAGTCACATGTTTTAGAATATTTATGGCCTCCATTCACCCTTATAGCACCCACAATCCTATATATTTATTTTACCTCTATACTTTATCATGATATATTATCTAAACTACATGATACTGCCAATAAATTCAGGTGCTTTCAGGTGAAACTCTAGATCTGTGTGATTTTACTAGAGTAAAGAAACTATTTTGTTTTAATATTAACCCTCCATTCTGATGTTATTTTAAATGTTTGAATGAATCTTGTTCTTTAGTCTTTAGTACCAACATTATTCAAACTTTCTTTATACCTCAAAATAGATCATACCTTCGGATTTTTCAACCCGGTTTCCCCCTGTCAGTGATGCAGGTAAGAGGGGCTGACATGGAAAAAGCGTCTAGTCGTTCAGATGGGACAGTAAACCAAGGCCCCGTGTGCTACAGGCTGTGCACGTTAAAGATCCCTCGACAGTTGGAAATCAAAAAAGAGCAGGCTAATGCCGCTGTCCTGGCAAAATTTCCCTCATTGCACCTTGCATGGCGTTGCCTATCTTCATTAGCCCACATGGTGCAGAAAAGTAGGACATAAACCTCCATTCAATTCATTTCATTTTCAAAATAGATCAATTTTAGGTTCTAATTTTAATTTAAAAATATTTTTCTAGGTCAGATATAGGCTAAAATACAAAAACAGAATCAAGTCTACATGAGTAAGAATACAGAATATTTAAAGAATTTTTAACCTTAACCCTTTCCATTCTCTGAGTAGTTAGGTACTCTTCAGATTGAAAATCACAGACCGGCTTCAGATTGTCTAACCCCTTTACAAATATTACTGAATAATTATTGAATATATAATCTAGATCAGTGGTTCCCAACCTTTTTCAGCCTTCACACCCCTGGAGCAGGACCTGGACCTTTCACAACCCCAAAAATTTGATTCATCGACATTTCCAACAAGGGCTGTTATGAAGCGCTCTCTCTCTCTTATTCAAAATAAATTCTTTTTTTACACCAGTTGACCACACTGAGATGCTGATTTGACAAGCCAAAGTACCAAAAAAAACAATTTTAGCTATGTGGACTCTCTGAAAGTAATGCAGAGTTGACAAACCTTGTCATGTGACATCAGGTATTTAGAATTGAAATAAAATGAATGGAGTTTAACGTTCTATTTTTCTATACCATGTGGTCTAATGAAGACAGACAACTAACTGATAACAGAAGTAAGAAGTACTAAAAGAATTGAAAGATAATAAAAATCAATATAAATAATAAAACTTATAAAGATATGTCAGATTTTATTTATAACTTTACAATTCTACCTCAATAAACTAATCTTTCACATTTCTTTTAATATTTATATTATTTAGAATCCAAGTCCTAACAATCCAAACCACAAAACGAAACCCGAAATCTAAAACAACACATTGATGAAACATTGAAAGCAGCTAATGAACTTTTCACATGAGGAAGTAAATCAGTTATAAATGAGTAAGTAATTCATAATAGAAAGTGATATCAGGTGTCTAGAAGTGTCAAGTAGAGATCTTCAGACAACTGATCTATTTCACTGTATCCCTACTGAAGTTTGACAATTAGAGATCTTCAGACAACTGATCTATTTCAGCCTGTATCCCTACTGAAGTTTGACAAGTAGAGATCTTCAGACAAATGATCTATTTCAGCCTGTATCCCTACTGAAGTTTTACAAGTAGAGATCTTCAGACAACTGATCTATTTCAGCCTGTATCCCTACTGAAGTTTGACAATTAGAGATCTTCAGACAACTGATCTATTTCAGCCTGTGTCTCTACTGAAGTTTGACAAGTAGAGATCTTCAGACAACTGATCTATATCAGCCTGTGTCTCTACTGAAGTTTGACAAGTAGAGATCTTCAGACAAATGATCTATTTCAGCCTGTATCCCTACTGAAGTTTGACAAGTAGAGATCTTCAGACAACTGATCTATTTCAGCCTGTGTCTCTACTGAAGTTTGACAAGTAGAGATCTTCAGACAACTGATCTATATCAGCCTGTGTCTCTACTGAAGTTTGACAAGTAGAGATCTTCAGACAACTGATATATTTCAGCCTGTGTACCTACTGAATTTTGACAAGTAAAACTTATTTTCCTGTGTATATTTTGAGACTGGGAACATTAGTAAAATGTATAAAAGTATTAAAATAAGACAAGGCAGAGTTTATGTTATCTATAAAAACTAACAGAGATTATAGCCCAATATAAATCACTCAATTCTCTCCCAAAAATAGCAACACGGCCCGCCAGTCACTCTAGACTCATTCATTTCAAGTTTCAATCTGGTTTTCTTTAACGAACATCACCGATAAGATTAATTAATTTATTATACTAATCATCTTTAATATACATTTTAACATTTCCTTCTTACAGATTTTACACGTGTTAAAATATAACTAATTAATAAAATATCTGATAGGCATAGAGTCAGGTCCCCCCCTTCCCCCCGTCTAATAAATCCTAATCCTTTATTTAACAGATTTAAACCTACGTTAATTTTACAGATTTAAACCTACGTTAATTTTATAGATTTAAATGTTTCGTGTTTTCACAGTTCTGACATTTCCTGAACATGAAACAATTTGATGAAACATTTCCAAAATTAAATCATCAATATACACCATAAAAACATGGTTTTAAAAACTGTTTACTCATTCATTATTGCAGAATATATTTTATTCAATTTGTTGATATCCTGTTTTTTTTATGGCATCATAAATCTTACAGGGTCTTTAATAGTCCAAATAATATCTTCTGATATCCACCCCACCCCACAGCATGGACTAATAAATGGTGTTAATTTAGAAGTAGGTCTACTTTAAACTGAAAAGTGACAGTACATAATTTACAAGTTTTATAAAAAAACAAGTCTTTCCACTTGGATGCATTTTTGATTTCTTTATTTGGCTAATTTGATAAACGGGCTGTCAAGGTCTGGTGTATTTTTTTAACCAAGTTTCGCTTCAAGCTTGTTTGTCAAGATACAAACTTTCAGATTTTATCCACATACTTTACATATTCATAATATATCTCATAAATATTCATAATACATCTCATAAATATTAATATTCTTCTTATATAAACCATGCTCATTCTTCTATGACTTGGCTTTCAGAGAGTCCACATAGCTAATAATGTTTACTTGGTATTTAGGTTTGTCAACTTGACATCCCTTTCAGAGAGTCCACATAGCTAATAATGTTTATTTTGGTATTTAGTAAGTGAGTAAGAATTTCATAATGAAAAGTGTTATCAGGTGTCTAGAAGAGTAAGTTTACCCTGCCTGGCACAAAACTGCTCACATGAGGAAGTATATCAATTATAAATGAAGTAATTATGATAATGAAAAGTGGTATCAGAGTAAGTATACCATGCCTGGCACCACACCTGCCATTGTTGCTTTACATATACTGCTTCCTGAATCACTGGCTGAGACAGCAGGCGGCAGATAGAATTAGCAAGCTGGAAGTCTGTTAAAGTCTCGTATTACATAATAGTTGTAGTAGAATTGACAATCAATACGATATGTTGGTTTAAATCACAAGACATTTTTCTGATTCATAGCTCACTACAGCCTTCAACTCAGCATTCTCTCAGCATTCTCTTGGCATTCTTGCAGGAAAATCAATTCTATTTATACAATTATTGACAGTGATTCTCATGATTTCATTATTTTTCCTGAAATATTACTGTAATTTATAGTCTTTTCTGACTAGATTTCTATCCCAACATGGCCATTTTGTTTTCTGTTTTTATATCGCTACCATCAATTTAATTTATCGGTTAGCGATTAATCACACGCTAAAAATCTAAACTATGCATCATTGAACAAATAGATAAAATAGAATCGACGTTTTCGAGGAGTTTTTAAAACGAATTATCCAAGACTTTATCAAGCTTTACGTTTTGAA
>NW_008708156.1:202464-214497 GCF_000327385.1 Lottia gigantea | reverse complement strand
ACTACAGGCTGTGTACGTTAAAGATCCCTCGACAGTGGGAAATCAAAAAAGAGCAGGCTAATGCCGCTGTCCTGGCAAAATTTCCCTCATTGCACCCTGCATGGCGTTGCCCGTCTTCATTAGCCCACATGATGAAGAAAAGTAGGACATAAAGCTCCATTCATTTCATTTCATCTACAAAAACACTTTGAAAAAGTAGGCATTCATATTAAGACCCTAACAAAATTGCCAAATAATAGAAAAAAAATTAATAAGAATAGAAACTAGAAGAAGCAAATATCAGCATTATTTATTATTATCACCATAACTACAAAATACAACAGAAAAAATAGAAATCTGCAAAATTATGGTGTCACAAATATTCCAAATTTATGAAATTTGGTGACCTTGAGAAATTTAACTATTATAATTAATATAACTATTATATTTAAAACAATTAAAAATGTAACAAAATTTTGATAAACTACAAAAAAAATCATCGAAGAAAGTAGAAATTAACATCATTACAGAGAGTTATAATCCAGGAAATTTTGGTGTAGATGAAACATATAAGATTTCTCAGTGTAAATGAAATATTACTATTTTTAAGGTGGGAATAAACGGTGTACGATGTACGGTGAGGAATTATTGATACAGTAGAAAACCAATCGTATCCACACAACCTGTACTTCCCTTCATTTATTCTATTTTCTACTGTATCGATATTTCCTCACCGTATCGGATATCGTACATCGTTTATTGGTACCTTACTGTATCGATATTTCCTCACCGTATCGGATATCGTACATCGTTTATTGGTACCTTACTGTATCAATAATTCCGCACCGTACCGGATACCGGATATTGTTTATTGGTACCTTACTGTATCAATAATTCCTCACCGTACCGGATACCGTACATCGTTTATTGGTACCTTACTGTATCAATAATTCCTCACCGTATCGGATACCGTACATCGTTTATTGGTACCTTACTGTATCAATAATTCCTCACCGTATCGGATACCGTACATCGTTTATTGGTACCTTACTGTATCAATAATTCCTCACCGTACCGGATACAGGATATTGTTTATTGGTACCTTACTGTATCAATAATTCCTCACCGTATCGGATACCGTACATCGTTGTACCTTACTGTATCAATAATTCTGCACCGTACCAGATACCGTACATCGTTTATTGGTACCTTACTGTATCAATAATTCTGCACCGTACCGGATACCGTACATCGTTTATTGGTACCTTACTGTATCAATAATTCCTCACCGTATCGGATACCGTACATCGTTTATTGGTACCTTACTGTATCAATAATTCCGCACCGTACCGGATACCGTACATCGTTTATTGGTACCTTACTGTATCAATAATTCCGCACCGTATCGGATACCGTACATCGTTTATTGGTACCTTACTGTATCAATAATTCTCACCGTACCGGATACCGTACATCGTTTATTGGTACCTTACTGTATCAATAATTCCGCACCGTACCGGATACCGTACATCGTTTATTGGTACCTTACTGTATCAATAATTCCGCACCGTACCGGATACCGTACATCGTTTATTGGTACCTTACTGTATCAATAATTCTGCACCGTACCGGATACCGTACATCGTTTATTGGTACCTTACTGTATCAATAATTCTGCACCGTACCGGATACCGGATATTGTTTATTGGTACCTTACTGTATCAATAATTCCTCACCGTACCGGATACCGTACATCGTTTATTGGTACCTTACTGTATCAATAATTCTGCACCGTACCGGATACCGTACATCGTTTATTGGTACCTTACTGTATCAATAATTCTGCACCGTACCGGATACCGGATATCGTTTATTGGCACCTTAATCTATATTAAATAAAATATAAATTTTATAACAAAGATTGGTTTTGATCATCAATAACAAAAATTCTTTGAAAAAGTTGGAATTTACAGATTTACAATTCATACAAATAAACCTAAGAAGCTATTAAAAAAATTTGGTGTCATTGATAAATATCAGATTTTCTCAGTGTAAATGAAATATTACTATTCTTACCACATCTATTATGTTAAAAAAAACTCAACAAAAAAATACCAACAAAGATTGATTATTACTGTGATTCTATCATTTTACTAAATAATTATTGAAGTTTAATTAAACAGCTGATAGAAAATATATTCCAATAGATCAGTAGCTATAGAGGGTGGAGAAAAACAGATAATAGAAATGACATCAAAAATTATCAAAAATTCTCCCCAAAATTTGTAAGAAGTATGTTTATCTGTATGATTTAATATTAGAAATAACATTTATTGAAATGACTTAATTTTAAGAAGTACCCGAAGCGAGTTATTATAGGTGCTGAAATTCTGTTAATAATATTCAACGAAATAACTGAAACATTTCAGACAATACCCTGTAGAGATTACATAACCCTGAAACACAACCCAAAACAAATGTTTCAGTCAATTGTTCAGTGCACATCTCTAAACAATCAGAGTATTGTGAAATAAACTTAAATAACTTGTTAAATATCTTACACAATAGTTGTACCTGTTATAATAACATTCAAATATAAAGACTGGGGTGTCAGAGACTATTTAGCATAGTCTTGATCATCTTGTATTGTAGTTTCAGAGGAGACAGTACCTCCAGAACTAAAGCTGGCCTACTTTTGTTGTCAATGTATCGCCTGTGATACCTGATTGTCTGGGACTATACTGAATAGTCTTAATCATCAGGTATTACACATTTTGTATCAGTGGTTTCAAAACATCTGACTGTCTGAGACTATAGAATTATAGTCTGGATCATCAGGTATTACAAATTGTGTATCAGCACTACACCTGTTTCAAAACACCTGACTGTGTGAGACTAAAGAATTATAGTCTTGATCATCAGGTATAATAATCAATCTATCAGCACTTCATCTGTTTTAGAAGTGCCTGACTGTTTGAGACTATAGAATTATAGTCTTGATCATCAGGTATTATAATCAATCTGTCAGCACTACACCTGTTTTAATAATACCTGACTGTTTGAGACTATAGAAGTATAGTCTTGATCATCAGGTATTATCTGTCTATCAGCATTATGTCTGGTTAATGTAAGGTAAATAAAGTAAAAGTAAAGAAACAGTGAATAAAACAATAGTGCTGACAAGTTTCTAAAATGTGATAATAACCAGGTAACTTTGTTGCGAGGAATATACCAATATAAAGTTTTCCATCTTTTCCTGCAGGCGGCTCTAGTGGAGTTTATGAAAATGGCTAAAACAGTGTATAATGCGGCAACTGTCTCTTGCAGGTCTTTAAAACTTCTTTTACAATTGTAAATTCAAATGAAAGGAAAATGAAATGGAGTTTTACGTCCTACTTTTCTACACCCTATTGGGCTAATGAAGACGGGCTACTCCATGCAGGATGCAATTAGATATTAACGTGCTGTCGAGAGGTCTTAAATGTATCAAGTAGTACACGGGGCCTCGGTTTATTGTTCCATCTGAACAACTAGACGTTTTTCCATGTCAGTCCCTGCTAACCCGCATCACTGACAGGAGGAAATCAGGTTAAAAAATCTGAAGGTATTATCTTGACCTATGCCAGGATTGAACACTGGACCTTCAGGTTAGCGAGCAAGCGTCTAACTCACTGAGCCACCACGGCTCCAGATGGTTTATTAAGATACTGGATTGGGCTATTTAAGACTGATAGAGCCATGCAGTGTGCAATGAAGGAATATTTGCTAAGTTGTGCTTATAATCACATTTATTCCATAAGAAGGGAAGGTGATTTCTGTGATTTTTTCTATACTGTCATTATTCTGTAGAAATATTATTAGTAACTGTAGTCCACCCCCTTTCTACCTCAACCCCTAGTTTTAGATCAAGCTACATTTCTCAAGCTCCTTGTTTTTATTTCTTATTTCATGACCTGGGCCTGTGCTTTTTTTGAGACTATTATTCTCATCTCACTGTAACACTGAGTCACATCATCTTTACAATAAATATATAGTATAATATAACTTACAGATCTGTTATGTATTTCTTAAGATAAAACACAGAAACAAGTTCAACTGTACTTACCTGAAAGATAAATATAATATATTAAACATGTGGGTCTTATAAAATATGGCCGAAGAATAGGAAAATTTGCGTTGTATTTTTAAAAATAAAACTAAAATGACGAAGTTATCACAAAGGCAGCTTTTGCCTTCTAAAAAACCTCTTTACAATTCCTTTAACTTTAACTAGCTGATAAAATCCAGCAATGAGAAAATTATCATAAAAATAGATCCAAGTCATTATAGATACGTCTACTTCCTAATAAATTTTTAGTATATCAGGGGCGAATACCAATCTATATCAAATTGTACCAAAAATCTAACTTTCAAGATCTTAATCAGATGAAAACTTTAGGCTCTATTGTGTTCACACACAAAAATATTGATGCGTTTTTACAATAACTCATAAATCCCAATTTCATGTGTAAATCCCCCCAAAAAATGAAAGTTGAATAAAACCAATCATGAAGATGATTAATAGTGATCTCAGTTGTAGAAAAACTTTGACAGGATGAAAATATGAGGCGTTAAATAATAAAAATACTGTCGAAATAAACCAATTGTTTCACTTCCTCGGAGAGTCCAAAACCAACTTCAATAAATGGTTATTTTGACAGAAGTTTGATTATTTCATGTGGGTGTATAAATAAAAATAGTAAAATAACATTATGTTGATAATCAATAGAAATAAATTGTTAGAAATAGAAAACATTGTAACAAATCAAACTTGGTAACACTGGTCTAAAACTACCTCCAGGCTTTCTCTAGAAATACTCTATCCATCAGCAATTATTTCATTTTATAGATGACTTGACGATTGTGATCAATTTTCTGTTATTTCTATTATCCAGTCCTAACTTGATGAGGCAATTAGATAAGAGAAAACAAATCGTATGAAAAGTATTTTACAGAAAACATTTGTTGGTGATAATTGTCAAGTCGATTAGTTTTTTTCTCATTAAGATCTACCATGCATATCCTATAATTGTTGATGTCTGTAAAAAAACTAGACGTTTATTTCTCACTGATCAATCTATCATTATTATATAGAACCAGGTTCCATCTTGAAAACAATACATCGTGATATCAACATTCTAACAAAACAGGTTTAATCAACTCTAAAACTACTGTACGTCTGAAAAGCTGAACAACATAGTGTAACAACTTAGGTTCATAAAGATCCTGGCCAAGAACCAGCCAAACCTCTTGGAATTCATCATTCCTGGATTCAGGGTGGACTAGGATAATAAGAAAAGATTTTCACACACCAACTGACAGTATTGACAACCCACAAGATATTTTTTTTATTTCACACAATTCACCCAATTTTAAGTCAAAATATAGTTACATTATTACAGGATTGGACAACCAATTTAACAATAACAGATTCAGGATTGAATTTTCAAAAAATATTACCAAAAAATCTGTCTTACTGGCTTAGCATACCTTGAAAACTACCCACCAGTTTTAGACTGGGATAATAAGGAAAGATTTTCACCCACCAACAAACACTACAACCCACAACCACCATTTCTACACTGTTGCCAAGCAACAGAGATCATGGAGGCATGTAACAAACTTTGCCTTGCAAACAAAAAACAAGTCTGTTTACAACTGATATTAATTTTTTATATGACCAATTTGACAACCATCGTGATTTTTTCATTGAATTTAAAGCGATTTAAAATAAATTTAATAATGAATATTATGGGATGTAGATTGGTGTTCAGACTGATTTATATTTTATTTTCTACGTGAAGAGGTTGATGTTTTAATCAGGGAAACTATCAGTAGAATTTGATGGAGATCTAAATATTTTTTAACGATTTTAGGAATATAATTCCAAGATGTAATGTCATTTGCTATAAATCATTAACTGAACAGAATTTCAATCAGATCAGAAGATACTCGATTTAATAGTTATACAGAGATGAAATGAATGGAGTTTTACATCCTACTGTTTTATATCAGTGGTCAATGTTTACTATGTTTATTACTGAATTTAATGATCTTAACTCCCCACTGGAAAATTTTGTGGCCCCCTGCTAGACCCCCTCAACTGATGTTTTCTAGAAACACCACTGTTTAGAAACGTGATAATAATTTTTTTAATATTTTAGAGAAAAGTTCTGAAGTGTCTATTGATTAGGTTATTTGAAACGTCAAACTGAATATAAAAACTGAAGGTACAATATATACTAGAGAATCATAAAGACAATCTTATATTAAACATAGTCCACTATAATCTTCATTATCTTTACAGGGGGTCAGACAAATCTTCTAAATTAATCTACACCTAGATTACCTCCCTTTCATGTTTTTTTGATTAATGTATTGAAGATCTTCCGTCAAGCGTTTCAATAAAAAACATGGTCAAGATACATGGTGTGAATATTGTCCTCTACTTGTTATATATCATTAAGAATTCATCCGTCATACATCGGGTTCCAATTTTCCTCAAGATACATGTTGTGTATATTGTCCTCTACTTGTTAATATCATCAAGAACCTATTACAATCAAGTCCAAAGTTTCCTCATTGTACACAACAGGGTGTAAAACAACTCTCTATGACAAATACCATGAAATATTTGTAACAAACAGGTACAATTGAATTGAATTGAATGGAGTTTTACGTCCTACTTTTCAGCACCATGTGGGCTAATGAAGACGGGCAACGCTATGCAGGGTGCAATGAGGGAAATTTTGCCAGGACAGCAGCATTAGCCTACTCTTTTTCGATTTCCAACTGTCGAGGGATCTTTAACGTGCACAGCCTGTAGCATACAGGGCCTTGGTTTATTGTCCCATCCGAACGACTAGACGCTTTTTCCATGTCAGCCTCTCTTACCTGAATCACTGACAGGGGGAAACCGGGTTGAAAAATCTGAAGGTATTATCTTGACCTATGCCGGGATTGAACCCTGGATCTTCAGGTTAGTGAGCAAGCGTCCAACAGATATAAATCATCTTTTATGATCAAAAACCATGGAAATTTATCAAGACAAATTGAAATCAATTGGACTTTTGTATACCACTGTTCTGTATTGTATCAGGCTGATCATGGTGTGTAACTTAGCTCAACTTCTGTCCATCCTAAATCAACTCACGCTAAATTACAACTTTCTTCTCAAAATATTTCGATGAAAAATATGATAAATATGTGTGTGGACATTTTAAAATTAACATTAACTTTTCCCCCACAGTTTACCCAACACCTAATGTCACTCAGTGCTTGAGTTAGTCAACTCAGCATGGTCTAGTAAGTTAGTCACCAATATATTTAAAGATTGGTTTCCTCATTTTTTAGTGTCAAATTAAGCAAAATATTTGAATAGTTGGTGTTTCTAATGAATCATCATGTATTCTTAATAATATCATTATGTTCTTATTGCATATAATTAAGAGTTTTAACCAATCATAAATGTCCATGTAAGTACAGTCTGGATAAACAAAAAAATACTTTTTGACCTTTCTTGATCAGTCACTCAATGGAATTCTGCTGGTAATTCTCTTCTAATTTAGGTAATTATGAATTAATAATGGACAAACTGGAATTTTTCCAAGTCATTAGAACATCTCTACTTTCTATTCATATAAGTATTAGTGTTATCATAAATGAAAATAAGGGAACCCATCTTTAATATATAAATATTAGTCAACTAGCATGGCCTAGTAGGTAGTCACCAGTATATTTAATAATGACTTTAGATAAACTATATTAAAACCACTTGTTAAATTGTAAAGTTAAAGATATCTTGCTGAGAAAATGGAGTTGTTTGTGTCAAAAACAAATTATTAAACTCAGATTTTTATTATTCAAACAACATGTTCACCTCCATTGTTTATACTAAACACATTTTTATCATCAAGTTTGTTAGAGAACATGGTTCGTTATTTTCTTACAGGCCATGGTTTGTTATTTTCTTACAGGCCATGGTTCGTTATTTTCTTACAGGCCATGGTTTGTTATTTTCTTACAGGCCATGGTTTGTTATTTTCTTACAGGCCATGGTTCGTTATTTTCTTACAGGCCATGGTTCGTTATTTTCTTACAGGCCATGGTTTGTTATTATCTTACAAGCCATGGTTCGTTATTTTCTTACAGGTCATGGTTTGTTATTTTCTTACAGGCCATGGTTCGTTATTTTCTTACAGGCCATGGTTCGTTATTTTCTTACAGGCCATGGTTTGTTATTTTCTTACAATTGTTATTTTCTTACAGGCCATGGTTTGTTATTATCTTACAGGCCATGGTTTGTTATTTTCTTACAGGCCATGGTTTGTTATTTTCTTACAATTGTTATTTTCTTACAAGCCATGGTTTGTTATTATCTTACAGGCCATGGTTTGTTATTTTCTTACAGGCCATGGTTCGTTATTTTCTTACAGGCCATGGTTTGTTATTTTCTTACAGGCCATGGTTTGTTATTTTCTTTCAGGCCATGGTTTGTTATTTTCCAGGGTTGATGTAAGTCTTGAATATATATAAATATTCTTCAGAAGTACTTGAACTGTACAAAAATCGCAAAATTTTTCAAACTAGGAATTTCACCTAATTTTTCTTTATGTCTTTTGAACTTTTAAACTTGGATAATTCTGGATACACGTGGATTTGAAGACTCAAATTTCAACTATGAGCTGTAAACACAATTACTGATCAGCTAAGCTAAAATATTTCAGTTTCTGAGACTAAGGTTTGATTGGTCAAACAGATGGTGAATCGGTCCCTTTAAAAGTGTAATGTCTGCAATGATTGGTTGATCCTTTAACAGTGAGTTCATTTCATCAAGAAACACACCCAGCGGAAGTTTGGTTATATTATCAACATTACAGTAAGAAATATGACCAAAATAGAATATCAAACTTGGTCAAAACTTGGCTACAAATATTCAATTATATTTTCATTACTTAGTGTTTCAGAGTCCTTTTTCAAATTTTGGACTTTCAACGTATATTGATGGAGTAGAATAGGTAGAAACTGATAGAAGGAAGTACTCAGTTGACATCAAATTTTTGACCTTTTTTTTTGCCAGCTTGTTCCTCTCACTCTCTTGTAAAAAAGATTAAAATTGTATTGGACCACTAGAGAGAGAGCTGTATTAATACAGGAATGTTAGGTAAAGTCACATATAAACTGACCTATGACCTCTCCTGTATTGAGAGTAGACCTCCAGTCTGTATTTTCTCCTAAAAAGGTTAGACTATACTGTCGTACAAACATTCTCCAATCTATATCAGACCAAAATAAGTCACTATTTGAAATTTTGTCATTTAGAAAGTTTCTTACATTTTCTCCCAAAATGTGAAGCCTAAAACTCTCTGTGAATGCGTCTGATATTTTCTATTTTTCCTGTTAATATCAGACAAATATTGGTTTTTATATGGAAGTTTCAAAGAGTAACCAGTTTTCAGTTATAACCCCTTTTACATTACATAATTTATCCCATCTCAGAACGGTTCTCAGAACAGAACAGATGAATGTTGTGTAATGTAAAGGGTTCTGAGAACCGTTCTAATTCTGGCCAACCCTGGTGAGTTGGTCTTGAAATGGATAATTTGGTGTAGTCTAAACAAGAACCGTTCCAAGAACGCTTTACTGCACATGCCTCACAACTGACCTTCACCTTTTCCTGTGGAATTTCGTCATTATTCAGTGCCATTGTTGAATACTTTAGGGTGACAACAAGGGTTAATTTTAACTTCTTCAAGAAGAGTTCCACAGAAAACCGTGCCTGGAACACTTTTCATTTACACTACAACTGAGGAGCTGTAAATGGGCATATTTTATCGCAGCCTGGTCCGTACTGAGAACTGAAAGCTTTATAACAGCATGGTGTAAAAGCGGCTTTAATATCATGGCATTAATCTTCTACTTCTTCAATTTTCCTGTTTTATTACAGACACACTCAACCATCACAGTGCACATTTATTTTGGTGCAGCTCAAATTCAATCCAGTTTTTGGAATTGGACCCAAGAGTTTAAAGCCATTAGGCTGAAGACTGACCCCAGTATCGGACAAGCTGAAGACTGACCTCAGGAAGGTACAAGTATCTGACAATATGATGACTGACCTCAGGAAGGTACAAGTATCTGACAATATGAAGACTGACCTCTGGAAGGTACAAGTATCTGACAATATGAAGACTGACCTCAGGAAGGTACAAGTATCTGACAAGCTGAAGACTGACCTCAGGAAGGTACAAGACTGACCTCAGGAAGGTACAAGTATCTGACAATATGATGACTGACCTCAGGAAGGTACAAGTATCTGACAAGCTGAAGACTGACCTCAGGAAGGTACAAGTATCTGACAATATGAAGACTGACCTCAGGAAGGTACAAGTATCTGACAATATGAAGACTGACCTCAGGAAGGTACAAGTATCTGACAATATGATGACTGACCTCTGGAAGGTACAAGTATCTGACAATATGAAGACTGACCTCAGGAAGGTACAAGTATCTGACAAGCTGAAGACTGACCTCTGGAAGGTACAAGTATCTGACAATATGAAGACTGACCTCTGGAAGGTACAAGTATCTGACAATATGAAGACTGACCTCAGGAAGGTACAAGTATCTGACAATATGATGACTGACCTCTGGAAGGTACAAGTATCTGACAATATGATGACTGACATCAGGAAGGTACAAGTATCTGACAATATGATGACTGACCTCTGGAAGGTACAAGTATCTGACAAGCTGAAGACTGACTCAGGAAGGTACAAGTATCTGACAATATGAAGACTGACCTCAGGAAGGTACAAGTATCTGACAATATGAAGACTGACATCAGGAAGGTACAAGTATCTGACAATATGATGACTGACATCAGGAAGGTACAAGTATCTGACAATATGAAGACTGACCTCAGGAAGGTACAAGTATCTGACAATATGAAGACTGACCTCTGGAAGGTACAAGTATCTGACAATATGAAGACTGACATCAGGAAGGTACAAGTATCTGACAATATGATGACTGACATCAGGAAGGTACAAGTATCTGACAAGCTGAAGACTGACCTCTGGAAGGTACAAGTATCTGACAATATGAAGACTGACCTCAGGAAGGTACAAGTATCTGACAATATGAAGACTGACCTCTGGAAGGTACAAGTATCTGACAATATGATGACTGACATCAGGAAGGTACAAGTATCTGACAAGCTGAAGACTGACCTCTGGAAGGTACAAGTATCTGACAATATGAAGACTGACATCAGGAAGGTACAAGTATCTGACAATATGATGACTGACATCAGGAAGGTACAAGTATCTGACAAGCTGAAGACTGACCTCTGGAAGGTACAAGTATCTGACAATATGAAGACTGACCTCAGGAAGGTACAAGTATCTGACAATATGAAGACTGACCTCAGGAAGGTACAAGTATCTGACAATATGAAGACTGACCTCAGGAAGGTACAAGTATCTGACAATATGAAGACTGACCTCAGGAAGGTACAAGTATCTGACAATATGAAGACTGACCTCAGGAAGGTACAAGTATCTGACAATATGATGACTGACCTCAGGAAGGTACAAGTATCTGACAATATGAAGACTGACCTCAGGAAGGTACAAGTATCTGACAATATGAAGACTGACCTCAGGAAGGTACAAGTATCTGACAATATGAAGACTGACCTCTGGAAGGTACAAGTATCTGACAATATGAAGACTGACCTCAGGAAGGTACAAGTATCTGACAATATGATGACTGACCTCTGGAAGGTACAAGTATCTGACAATATGATGACTGACCTCAGGAAGGTACAAGTATCTGACAATATGAAGACTGACCTCTGGAAGGTACAAGTATCTGACAAGCTGAAGACTGACCTCTGGAAGGTACAAGTATCTGACAATATGAAGACTGACCTCAGGAAGGTACAAGTATCTGACAAGCTGAAGACTGACCTCTGGAAGGTACAAGTATCTGACAATATGAAGACTGACCTCT
>NW_008708156.1:201124-202207 GCF_000327385.1 Lottia gigantea | reverse complement strand
GCTACTGACTGAGCTATTCCACTGTCCTAGCAGACGACAATCCAACTCGCTACTGACTGAGCTATTCCACTGTCCTAGCAGACGACAATCCAACTCGCTACTGACTGAGCTATTCCACTGTCCTAGCAGACATTAGTTTCTATTGAAGATTTACACAGAGAACAATTTGAAGGATTCTTTTTACCAGCTGATCAAAACTCTAAGCATTGATCTTTTCCAGTTTACTCCTGCCCATTTATAGCTGCGTATCTTAATAATAAGGAAATATGATTTATTCAAGGCCACCAGACTATGACCAAGATCAGAACCCACAACCACCATTATAAAGCGTTATTTGTTAAAACTGTCATCAATTCCAAGTGAATTATAGTATACATTAGGTAGAATTTCTAATGGGACGTTTCCATCAGTTTAATTTCCTGGTTAAAATATCACATGTCTTGTGTATTATCATAAATTTCTCTCTAGGATGGTTTTTATATCAATGATTCTTGTGTCCAGTTTAATATCGCTGAGGACCATCTTGTGTTTTAGTCATTCTTTAATCTATTAGCTTTAAGCTCTTCAGCTTTATTGAATTTGAGCTCAACTAAAAGACCAATCAGTGTATTAGGCCCACTCTTACACCAGGTTCTCAGTCTGTACCAGGCCACAATAAAATGTACCCATTTACATGACCGTAAATTCAAGTGGTCTGAGAACGGTTCTTCAATTGTAATGTAAATGAAAAGCGTTCTAGGCACGGTTATCTGTGGAACTCTTCTTAAAGAAGTTAAAATTAACCCTTCTGAAACGCATAAATTTTGTAACGTAAAAGGGGTTTTAGTCATTCTTTAACTTATTAGCTTTAAGCTTTTGAGCTCCAGTTTAAAATCTGTATTGAATTTAAGATCGCATACAATAAACACTGTAGTAGGTGATGTTAGTGAAGCCGGGTATTCTTACTCTACCAAAATGCCTGGTGCAATAACTGGTGTTTTAAAATTCAATATGGAGATATATTGCTGGTTTGTGAACCGTACTGAACTAGAAGTTAAATATTTTTACTATAATTTATCTGCGGAGACAAATATATACTTTCTT
>NW_008708156.1:193734-195730 GCF_000327385.1 Lottia gigantea | reverse complement strand
AGAAACTAAATTTAATTCAGCTAGATTAAGAGTCCTGCCCGAAAAATATGCATTCGAGTCTGCAAGAGGGGGCGGCTGTCTCTTGTGCCCTCCCTTTGGCTCAGCCACTGGCTATATAACTACAATAGACAACTGTCAATATTCAGTAAGAGATATATTAAACAGGGTCAATATTCAGTAAGAGATATATTAAACAGAGTCAATATTCAGCAAGATATATATTAAACAGGGTCAATATTCAGTAAGAGATATATTAAACAGGGTCAATATTCAGTAAGAGATATATTAAACACGGTCAATATTCAGTAAGAGATATATTAAACAGGGTCAATATTCAGTAAGAGATATATTAAACAGGGTCAATATTCAGTAACAGATATATTAAACAGGGTCAATATTCAGTAAGAAATATATCAAACAGGGTCAATATTCAGTAAGAGATATATTAAACAGGGTCAATATTCAGTAAGAGATATATTAAACAGGGTCAATATTCAGTAAGAGATATATTAAACAGGGTCAATATTCAGTAAGAGATATATTAAACAGGGTCAATATTCAGTAAGAGATATATTAAACAGGGTCAATATTCAGTAAGAGATATATTAAACAGGGTCAATATTCAGTAAGAGATATATTAAACAGGGTCAATATTCAGTAAGAGATATATTAAACAGGGTCAATATTCAGTAAGAGATATATTAAACAGGGTCAATATTCAGTAAGAGATATATTAAACAGGGTCAATATTCAGTAAGAGATATATTAAACAGGGTCAATATTCAGTAAGAAATATATCAAACAGGGTCAATATTCAGTAAGAGATATATTAAACAGGGTCAATATTCAGTAAGAGATATATTAAACAGGGTCAATATTCAGTAAGAGATATATTAAACACGGTCAATATTCAGTAAGAGATATATTAAACAGGGTCAATATTCAGTAAGAGATATATTAAACAGGGTCAATATTCAGCAAGAGATATATTAAACAGGGTCAATATTCAGCAAGAGATATATTAAACAGGGTCAATATTCAGTAAGAGATATATTAAACAGGGTCAATATTCAGTAAGAGATATATTAAACAGGGTCAATATTCAGTAAGAGATATATTAAACAGGGTCAATATTCAGTAACAGATATATCAAACAGGGTCAATATTCAGTAAGAGATATATCAAACAGGGTCAATATTCAGTAAGAGATATATTAAACAGGGTCAATATTCAGTAAGAGATATATTAAACAGGGTCAATATTCAGTAAGAGATATATTAAACAGGGTCAATATTCAGTAAGAGATATATTGAACAGGGTCAATATTCAGTAAGAGATATATTGAACAGGGGGTGTGGGACTAGGGTGTCAGGGGTGTGGCCAACTGGTGAATTCATTTTGAATTGAGAGTGCACCTAACATCATCACATGCTGGAAATGTGGATCAATCAAATTTATGGGGGTGTGAATTTGCCAGGTGATTGCTCCAGGGATGTGAAGGCTGAAATAGGTTGGGTACCACTGATCTATGACATACTTTGTCAGTCAATTAAAATAATGTTGCTTTGATCAACTCATTCTAAAAGTGGCATATTTTAAGATATATTATTTGCAGTTTATGGAGTTATGGAGTTATATGAAGGTTTATTTTATTCACAATCAGTGTTTAAAGGGTTAAAGAGATTGACTCAAAATAAAAGGTTTTGTTTGCGTTTTACCAATAATAAAGTGGCATTAACTGTTGCCTTATCTAGTTTAAGACCTGCCAACTGGACGAACTGAAAATGGACGTTATATTCGTTGAAGCAGACATGATGGAAGATATGTCACTCTATCAAAGCCTCTTAAAACCCTGATAGACATAACCTCCAGACTCGATACTCATCTCTAAAGTGGAATCAAAGATATTGGCCGAGAGAAGCAGACGACAATTCACGATAATGGCAGTATTGATAGAATTAGGCCCAAATGTCACGCAAACTACAACCAATCCGAT
>NW_008708156.1:173873-175042 GCF_000327385.1 Lottia gigantea | reverse complement strand
CCATGAGGAAGTATATCAATCATAAGTGAGAAAGTATTTCATAAAAGTGGTATCAGGTGTCTAAAAGAAAAAGCATACCCTGTCTGGGATTACCCTTATCAAACATGATACATGTCCAGAAGAGTAAGTATTTGATAATGAAGAGTAGTATCAGGTGTCTAGAAGAGTAAGTATTTGATAATGAGAAGTGGTACCAGGTGTCTAAAAGAAAAAGTATTTGATAATGAGAAGTGGTATCAGGTGTCTAGAAGAGTAAGTATTTGATAATGAGAAGTGGTACCAGGTGTCTAGAAGAGTAAGTATTTGATAATGAAGAGTGGTATCGGGTGTCTGGAAGAGTAAGTATTTGATAATGAGAAGTGGTACCAGGTGTCTAAAAGAGTAAGTATTTGATTATGAGAAGTGGTATCAGGTGTCTAGAAGATTAAGTATTTGATAGTGAGAAGTGGTATCAGGTGTCTAGAAGAGTAAGTATTTGATAATGAGAAGAGGTATAAGGTGTCTAGAAAAGTAAGTATTTGATAATGAGAAGTGGTATCAGGTGTCTAGAAGAGTAAGTATTTGATAATGAAGAGTGGTATCAGGTGTCTAGAAAAGTAAGTATTTGATAATGAGAAGTGGTATCAGTTATCTGGAAGAGTAAGTATTTCATAATGAAAAGTGGTATCAGGTGTCTAGAAGAGTAAGTATGTGATAATGAGAAGTAGTATCAGGTGTCTAGAAGAGTAAGTATTTGATAATGAGAAGTGGTATCAGGTGTCTAAAAGAGTAAGTATTTGATAAAGAGAAGTGGTATCAGGTGTCTAGAAAAGTAAGTATTTGATAATGAGAAGTGGTATCAGGTGTCTAGAAGAGTAAGTATGTGATAATGAGAAGTAGTATCAGGTGTCTAGAAGAGTAAGTATTTGATAATGAGAAGTGGTATCAGGTGTCTAAAAGAGTAAGTATATAAGATATAATAAAACTGAAAGTTATAAGGAATCTTTCTGGCAATACTAATGCTAATAATATTATTAATTCTATGGTATAAATTACACCACAAGTTATCAATTTATTAAAAAAACACAATGATGAACAAAATGAAGGAATAAAACAATTAAAATACAGGTCGATACTTACTAAAAATTAAAACTAACACTTTTAAAATCCCAGACTAAACAAAGCGTTTT
>NW_008708156.1:134610-173823 GCF_000327385.1 Lottia gigantea | reverse complement strand
TCAGCAAGATATATATTAAACAGGGTCAATATTCAGTAAGAGATATATTAAACAGGGTCAATATTCAGTAAGAGATATATCAAACAGGGTCAATATTCAGTAAGAGATATATTAAACAGGGTCAATATTCAGTAAGAGATATATTAAACAGGGTCAATATTCAGTAAGAAATATATCAAACAGGGTCAATATTCAGTAAGAGATATATTAAACAGGGTCAATATTCAGTAAGAGATATATTAAACAGGGTCAATATTCAGTAAGAGATATATTAAACAGGGTCAATATTCAGTAAGAGATATATTAAACAGGGTCAATATTCAGTAAGAGATATATTAAACAGGGTCAATATTCAGTAAGAGATATATTAAACAGGGTCAATATTCAGTAAGAGATATATCAAACAGGGTCAATATTCAGTAAGAGATATATCAAACAGGGTCAATATTCAGTAAGAGATATATTAAACAGGGTCAATATTCAGTAAGAGATATATTAAACAGGGTCAATATTCAGTAAGAGATATATCAAACAGGGTCAATATTCAGTAAGAAATATATCAAACAGGGTCAATATTCAGTAAGAGATATATTAAACAGGGTCAATATTCAGTAAGAGATATATTAAACAGGGTCAATATTCAGTAAGAGATATATTAAACAGGGTCAATATTCAGTAAGAGATATATTAAACAGGGTCAATATTCAGTAAGAGATATATTGAACAGGGTCAATATTCAGTAAGAGATATATTGAACAGGGGGTGTGGGACTAGGGTGTCAGGGGTGTGGCCAACTGGTGAATTCATTTTGAATTGAGAGTGCACCTAACATCATCACATGCTGGAAATGTGGATCAATCAAATTTATGGGGGTGTGAATTTGCCAGGTGATTGCTCCAGGGATGTGAAGGCTGAAATAGGTTGGGTACCACTGATCTATGACATACTTTGTCAGTCAATTAAAATAATGTTGCTTTGATCAACTCATTCTAAAAGTGGCATATTTTAAGATATATTATTTGCAGTTTATGGAGTTATGGAGTTATATGAAGGTTTATTTTATTCACAATCAGTGTTTAAAGGGTTAAAGAGATTGACTCAAAATAAAAGGTTTTGTTTGCGTTTTACCAATAATAAAGTGGCATTAACTGTTGCCTTATCTAGTTTAAGACCTGCCAACTGGACGAACTGAAAATGGACGTTATATTCGTTGAAGCAGACATGATGGAAGATATGTCACTCTATCAAAGCCTCTTAAAACCCTGATAGACATAACCTCCAGACTCGATACTCATCTCTAAAGTGGAATCAAAGATATTGGCCGAGAGAAGCAGACGACAATTCACGATAATGGCAGTATTGATAGAATTAGGCCCAAATGTCACGCAAACTACAACCAATCCGATAGCCAATAAGTCTTGGTTTAAATTGATTGAGGACTTATAACCATAGTCTTGATTTATCCAGTATTATTGATCTCCTCTTCACAAACAATGAAGAGTGGCTGGATACTTGAGCCTATTATTGTAGCAGAAGTTAAGTAGGTGATGCTCTTTTGAGTTGGGAGATAAAAATAAGCTGGGAATGATGACATGACAATCACATGACAATAACACGCTAACAAACCATTCTATATCGTTAACTTGTATAAACAGTCCACCAATTATTCTATATTGTTAAACCTGTATAAACAGACCACAAACCATTCTACATTGTTAACTTGTATTAACAGACCACAAACCATTCTACATTGTTAACTTGTATAAACAGACCACAAACCATTCTATATTGTTAACTTGTATAAACAGACCACAAACCATTCTATATTGTTAACTTGTATAAACAGACCACCAACTATTCTATATTGTTAACTTGTATAAACAGACCACCAACCATTCTATATTGTTAACTTGTATAAACAGACCATCAACTATTCTATATTGTTAACTTGTATAAACAGACCACAAACAATTCTATATTGTTAACTTGTATAAACAGACCACAAACAATTCTATATTGTTAACTTGTATAAACAGACCACAAACCATTCTATATTGTTAACTTGTATAAACAGACCACCAACCATTCTATATTGTTAACTTGTATAAACAGACCACCAACCATTCTATATTGTTAACTTGTATAAACAGACCATCAACTATTCTATATTGTTAACTTGTATAAACAGACCACCAGCTATTCCATTGTTAAACCTATATAAACAGACCACCAACCATTCTATTGGTAAACCTGTATAAACAGACCACCAACCATTCTATTGTTAAACCTGTATAAACAGACCACCAACTATTATATTTTTAACTAGTATAAAGAGACCACCAACCATTCTATTGTTAAACCTGTATAAAACAGACCACCATCCATTCTATTGTTAAACCTGTATGAACAGACCATCAACCATTCTATTGTTTAACCTGTATAACAGACCATTAACCATTCTATTGTTTAACCTGTATAAACATGACACATACCATTCTTTTGCCAACCTGTTTTAACTGGACAAACCATTCTATTATTAACCTGTTTAAACTGGACACATACCATTCTATTATCAACCTGTATAAACTGGACATAGACCACTCTATTGTCAACCTGTATAAACTGGACATTTTAAAGCTATTGATATTTAAACGTTTCATAGCATCTTTTAAACAGATACAAGCCTTGCTATTAATATTTTCAAAATGAGACAAGTATTAGATATAAATAAATAATATCATTGAAAATATATAGACAAATAAACATAGAAGTAAGAAACAAAATAAAGAATAACAATAAACAAATAAATCAACAATATTCTGTAAGAGTCCAGCATTACCATTCTAATAACAATTTTCTGATTCAACTTATCATAGAAACTAAACAGCCTGGTTTTTAACAAGTAATATCCTGATAGATCAAACAGACGATCACTTCTAGCAAATCAACTTGAAAAGATTCTCTCAATCAACTCTCTTTAGCTGCTAATCAACTGAATCTTCACAGAAAAAAAAATACGATAGAATAACAGTTGATCAGCTTTAGTAAAAATATAAAAACAGGAAGAAAATCAATAGAACTGAAACATGTATCATCAGTCAAACTCGACATTTTAAAAGAATCGCTGAATAAAAGATCTGCAGGAAACCATGAAACATTCTTTACAACCTAAAAACAGAATGTCGTAAAAATAAGCCTGACAATCTATAACTTGGAAGTATCTGTTCTGTTCTAGAGTTAGCAAATACAGCTGTTACAAGCTTACAAAGTTTAATAACTGTTTAAAGCTTAGAATTAAAATGTTTTAAAGCTTAGAATTAACACTGTTTTAAAGCTTACAATTAACACTGTTTTTAAGCTTACAATTAACACTGTTCTAAAGCTTACAATTAACACTGTTTTAAAGCTTACAATTAACACTGTTTTAAAGCTTACAATTAACACTGTTTTAAAGCTTACAATTAACATTGTTTTAAAGCTAAGAATTAACACTGTTTTAAAGCTTAGAATTAACATTGTTTTAAAGCTTACAATTAACACTGTTTTAAAGCTTACAATTAACACTGAATTAACACTGTTTTAAAGCTTAGAATTAACACTGTTTTAAAGCTTAGAATTAACACTGTTTTAAAGCTTACAAAAGTAACTGTTACAAACTTAATTATTGTTGTAAAGCTAGAAAACTAACTATTCTTAAGCTTAAAAAATATCTGATCTAAAACTTTAACAAATATCTGTTCTAGAGCTACAATAAAAAAAAAACTTGTACTAAAAGTTAGAAAGCTAGAGAATATATTCGTGAATAGGCTTTTGCCAATATTTTTTTTTATTTTGGTTTCTTATTGATCTCCAATCAATCATTATTGAAATCTAAACTAAAAATTTGGGCTAATCAGCATAAAGGTTTTATGAAAACTCAAAGTTAAAAAGAGTGTTTTTGTGGAGATTTATTAAAATGAATACAGGCGAGTTGCCGTGGAATCAACTCACTGATCTAATCAATACTACAAACCAATTCACCAATTCTCCAAACACGCATAAAAAAATCTGTAAATGTCGGTTGTAAATTGAACATGTTTGATTGGTTGATTGAGAAAGATTTGAAGTAATCCAATCAGAGTTTTAATGTTTGTTGAATTTATCATGGAGATCGTTTAATAGGAATATAGATGAATAAGATACGGAGGTCCCGTGAGACTTACCACTTGTAAAATAGGACATTACAAGACATTATAACACGTTAGAATTGGCCAGTGAGTAATAAACTTGTCCTGCCTCGTAGACCATGACTCACAGTCGGCCGATACGAGAAAAACACATTAAAATCGTCTCAAAACCTCACTCCTGTATAATTAGATATTTTTTTTCGTTGTTGAATTTTTTTGTAATATTTGATAGCGAAATCAGTTATTTGATATTCAGTCATTTGCATCACTTTCAGATTTTTTTACCTCTTTCTCTTTCAAGTCTTGTATTCATCTAAAGAGATACCACTGAACCACCATTTCATTATTCCTATCCCTGAAATATTAAACTATCAAGTTATCTAAAGACTAAACTAAGAACCTTCTTCCACCAAATCACAAGTCTACCATTCCTAACTTGGAAATTCTACACACCAGTTGCCCCCCTCCCCCTCCCCCCTTTTCACCAAATCACAATTCCACTATAAACAACTAAAACTATAAAGAAAATAGAAATTCTAAACAGTAGTTGATTTCATTCATTTTCTGACTTTTTAATTCCAAATAAAAACTTTGACTATAAAATAAATCTTGTTTAGTTCAGAAGACCATGATAACCTCTCTACAATATAACCTCTCTACAATATATCTTCTCTACAATATAACCTCTCTACAATATAACCTCTCTACAATATAACCTCTCTACAATATAACTTCTCTACAATATAACCTCTCTACAATATAACCTCTCTACAATATAACCTCTCTACAATATATCTTCTCTACAATATAACTTCTCTACAATATAACCTCTCTACAATATATCTTCTCTACAATATAACTTCTCTACAATATAACCTCTCTACAATATAACCTCTCTACAATATAACTTCTCTACAATATAACTTCTCTACAATATAACCTCTCTACAATATAACCTCTCTACAATATAACCTCTCTACAATATAACCTCTCTACAATCTTCATCAAACATCATAGAAACCACCTCACTTATTCTCTTTATTTCATATGTTGACTCTCTAAAACATTATTAGCGATGTGGACTCTCTGAAAAGAATGCCTATTTGACAAACCATGATAACCTCTCTACAAAATAACTTCTATAGATCTTCATCAAACATCATAGAAACCACCTCACTTATTCTCTTTATTTCATATGTTGACTCTCTAAAACATTATTAGCTATGTGGACTCTCTGAAAGGCATGCCTAGTTGACCAACCTTAATACCAAATAACCATTATTAGCTATGTGGACTCTCTGAAAGGAATGCCTAGTTGACCAACCTTAATACCAAATAACCATTATTAGCTATGTAGACTCTCTGAATGGGGTGTTAAGTTGACAAACCTTTTAAAATCAGCATCTCTTTCAGAGAGTCCACATAGCTAATGTTTATTTGGTATTTAGGTTTGTCAACTTGACATCTTTCAGAGAGTTCACATAGCTAATAATGTTTATTTGGTATTTAGGTTTGTCAACTCAGCATCTCTTTCAGAGAGTCCACATAGCTAATAATGTTTATTTGGTATTTAGGTTTGTCAACTCGACATCTCTTTCAGAGAGTCCACATAGCTAAGTATTTAAAATGAAATGAAATGAAATGGAGTTTTATGTCCTACTTTTCTGCAGCATGTAGGTTAATGAAGACAGGCTAAATTTAAATGTAACAGTAAATTACAAGAAAATGAAGACTATGCAAAGCTCTGGAAGGCATAAAAGTATGCAATGGTGTTTTTTTTTTATTTAATTGCTGGAGAACTAGGTGTCCTTTTTTAAATATGAAAGGTGATGTATAAGTGAAATTATGGTCTGTTGGAAGGAGAAGCCAATGTTTAAACTATATACCTCAACCTTTACTGTAAGGAATTAAGAAACATACACAAGTATGAAAAATTCAGACCAAGAAACACCTTGTTTTTTATTGAATTACAGGAAGTTACTGTCCTATCTAAAACCTAACATGAATTCTGAGGCCTGTTAAAGGAAGTTTTTTTGTAAATTACCTTTACTGTAAGAAATTATGACACAATCATGAAAAATTCAGGACACGAAATGCCTTGTTGTTTTTTAAATTACAGGAAGTTACTGAGTTACTGTCCTATCCTAAATTAGGCTTCGTGGCCTGTAGAATCTATTATTATATTACTATAAACAGCCTTAGTCCAGGTAATAAATAGCCTTAAAATTATAAAAACTTATAACACTTACCAGAGCGTTAAAATTAATCAGAGCTTGTCCTAGCAACGATTCCTGATACATTGAAAAAAACTGGCAGAGAAATATATATATCAACAAATGATAACTTGGACGGTAACTTATGCAAACTCTACCTGACAGGTTTTAAAACTATTATAATGACACTGGTCTGTATACAGACTGTCTGGTAATACAAGACTATAATTAACTAGAGAGACTACAGTACAATAAACATACTGGACACACAGGACTATAATTACAAGCTAGTGTTATGTCAACAGACTTTCTCTGGGCCTAGTCTTGTCTTGTTGGTTTAAAGTGACCGTATATGTTGCAGCTGACACAAATCAAATTCCATAAAACTTTCTTCTAAAACAGGTCCATGTTTATATATACATAGAGATACAGAACAGTAGGATGTAAAACTCTATTTCATTAGTCTAATAAGATGCAGAACAGTAGGATATAAAACTCTATTTCATTACATTAGTCCAATAAGATACAGAACAGTAGGATATAAAACTCTATTTCATTAGTCCAATAAGATACAGAACAGTAGGATGTAAAACTCTATTTCATTTCATTAGTCCAATAAGATACAGAACAGTAGGATGTAAAACTCTATTTCATTAGTCCAATAAGATACAGAACAGTAGGATGTAAAACTCTATTTCATTAGTCCAATAAGATACAGAACAGTAGGATATAAAACTCAATTTCATTAGTCCAATAAGATACAGAACAGTAGGATATAAAACTTTATCTCATTAGTTTAATAAGATACAGAACAGTAAGATGTAAAACTCTATTTCATTAGTCCAATAAGATACAAAACAGTAGGATATAAAACTATCTCATTAGTCCAATAAGATACAGAACAGTAGGATATAAAACTCTATTTCATTTCATTAGTCCAATAAGATACAGAACCGTAGGATATAAAACTCTATTTCATTACATTAGTCCAATAAGATACAGAACAGTAGGATATAAAACTCTATTTCATTTCATTAGTCCAATAAGATACAGAACTGTAGAATATAAAACTCTATTTCATCTGTCTATGAACGTACTGGATGTAGGATGGAATGAAACCTGGAGACAGATAGTGTACTGTATAAAATTCCCCAACAGTTGAAAATCATATAAAAGACTATTTTAATGACACACAAATGACAAATTTTGTTTTTTTTTCTTATAGAATTCCGAACAGAATATAGTCGTATGTACAGTTTCATTTGTTTAGTTACTAATTATTCCAGTTGATCTAGATGTAAATTGATATGGTAGATAGAAAGAAGTGGGGGTGGGGATTATGAGGGGCAGTTCTTCAGTACCCAATGATTTGAGATGATCCAGTTGAAAATGATTATGGTGGGATAGAGAAGTAAGGTGGGGGAGAGAAGTAGGGTGGGGGTTGTACTTTCTAAATCTAGACAACGACAGGTGTCTGTAAAACTGCAGATCAGTAGGGTAGGGAGAGAAAAGGAGAGGGGGTGAGAAGAAGAGCAGGGGGAAGCACCTTATAAACAACAACAGGTGTCTGTAGAACTGTAGATCAGTAGGGTAGAGGGAAGTACCTTGACAGGTGTTTGTCTGTCAACTGTACTATAGATCTAACCACTTGAATATCTTCCTCAGATAGAAGACAAGATAATTAAACCGATGGTGAATATTTTATGGTCAGAGTTGAAATAACAACCTAAATGTCAGGGGTCAGAGTATTTTTATAAACTCAGGGCTGAAATTTGAAGTAGAATAACTGCTCTGTGTTAGTTTTGTGAATTTTTCACTAAAGTTCACAGAAAATTAGGGCACTGTTTCATTAAATGTTAAATTTTAACTAAGATAGGATTTAAGAAATACTGTATTCTGATTGGCTAATAAATTTTTTTTTTTATGGATTTTAATATTTGACCAATCAGATGTATGAAATATGATTAAAAATTTTGTAATTTGATTCACATGCTCTACTATGATTAAATTAATCAAAATGCAATGAATGGAGTTTTACGTTCTACTTTTCTGCACCTGATTTGGCCAATGAAGACAAGCAACGCCATGCACTGTACAATGAGGGAAATTTTGCCAGGACAGCAGCATAAGCCTACTCATTTTGAGGATCCTTACCATGCACAGCCTGTAGCACACAGAGCTTCAGTATATTATTGTATTTTGTCAGTTACATTTTTGCAGATTTTTCCTCTCTGACATTTTATAACTAGTCCTGATTCATATGACAGATCACTGTTAAAAACAGACCACTGTTAAAAACAGACCACTGTTAAAAACAGACCAATGTTAAAACAGATCACTGTTAAAAACAGACCACTGTTAAAAACAGATCACTGTTAAAAACAGATCACTGTTAAAAACAGACCAGACCACTGTTAAATACAGACCAGACCACTGTTAAAAACAGACCAGACCACTGTTAAAAACAGACCACTGTTAAAAACAGACCAGACCACAGTTAAAAACAGACCAGATCATTGTTTAAAACAGACCAGACCACTGTTAAAAACAGACCACTGTTAAAAACAGACCAGACCACTGTTAAAAACAGATTACTGTTAAAAACAGACCACTGTTAAAAACAGACCAGACCATTGTTAAAAACAGACCAGACCACTGTTAAAAACAGACCAGACCACTGTTAAAAACAGACCAGACCACTGTTAAAAACAGATCACTGTTAAAAACAGACCAGACCACTGTTAAAAACAGACCAGACCACTGTTAAAAACAGACCACTGTTAAAAACAGACCAGACCACTGTTAAAAACAGACCACTGTTAAAAACAGATCACTGTTAAAAACAGATCACTGTAAAAAACAGACCACTGTTAAAAACAGATCACTGTTTAAAACAGATCAATGTTAAAAACAGATCAATGTTAAAAACAGACCACTGTTAAAAACAGATCAATGTTAAAAACAGACCACTGTTAAAAACAGATCACTGTTAAAAACAGACCACTGTTAAAAACAGACCACTGTTAAAAACAGATCACTGTTAAAAACAGACCACTGTTAAAAACAGATTACTGTTAAAAACAGACCACTGTTAAAAACAGACCACTGTTAAAAACAGACCAATGTTAAAAACAGATCAATGTTAAAAACAGATCACTGTTAAAAACAGACCACTGTTTAAAAACAGATCACTGTTAAAAACAGACCACTGTTAAAAACAGACCACTGTTAAAAACAGACCAGACCACTGTTAAAAACAGACCACTGTTAAAAAAAGATCACTGTTAAAAACAGACCACTGTTAAAAAAAGATCACTGTTAAAAACAGATCACTGTTAAAAACAGACCAGACCACTGTTAAAAACAGACCACTGTTAAAAACAGATCACTGTTAAAAACAGACCACTGTTAAAAACAGATCACTGTTAAAACCAGATCAATGTTAAAAACAGACCACTGTTAAAAACAGATCACTGTTAAAAACAAACCACTGTTAAAAACAGACCACTGTTAAAAACAAACCACTGTTAAAAACAGACCACTGTTAAAAACAGATCACTGTTAAAAACAGACCACTGTTAAAAACAGATCACTGTTAAAAACACTGTTAAAAACAGATCACTGTTAAAAACAGATCACTGTTAAAAACAGACCACTGTTAAAAACAGATCACTGTTAAAAACAGACCACTGTTAAAAACAGATCACTGTTAAAAACACTGTTAAAAACACTGTTAAAAACACTGTTAAAAACAGACCACTGTTAAAAACAGATCACTGTTAAAAACACTGTTAAAAACACTGTTAAAAACACTGTTAAAAACAGATCACTGTTAAAAACAGAACAGATCACTGTTAAAAACAGTAAAATAAAAGTAGAAAGCCAGCCACCTGTTGAAGACAAGAAAACATTGTGTACATTAAACCCAATATAAATACTTTTACTTTATCAACTTTCTTACCAAATCTCTACAATAAAAACCCTGGCCGACAATTCAAACTAATAAAAATATCACAGTTTTATTGACTTTTAAAATTAGTTCAAGATCTGATTTAAAATAACATGACATATTGAGCTAATAGATAGAGTTTTACATCCTACTGTTTCTAGTCTTATTGTGCAAATCCAGAAAAACACAAAAGGTAGACTTCTGAGACTGGGGATATAAATAAGGGGCAGACTGACTCAATGGGGGGACAACTGAGGCTGAATTCAAATTCTGGCTACACTGTGGTGGTGTCATAGTCGCAAGCCTCTCATAGAGTGTCTTAGAGGGTTCTCTCAAGAAAATTTTATAAAAAATAAATTGATTTTTGTCATTCTGACACATATTTTGATGAAAAAAGGTAGACATTTACATTTGTTGAAAATAAAGTGGGGGTACAATTGGGGGTAAAAACCACTTTTCCTTATTGCACACTGCATTGCATTGTCAATCAGCTCTGCTTAGCATACAAGGATCATGTTTATTTGTCCTGGCAAATTTACCCTATTGCACACAGCATTGCATTTCCTCTCAGAAAGCAAACAAGGACTCAGTTTATTGTTTCATGAAGCTAAATCCTTTTTCTGTCCTTACAAAATTACCCTTATTGTACACAGCATTGCATTGCATCAGCTCTGCTTAAGTGTATAAGGATCATGTTTATCTGTCCTGACAAATTTCCCCTATTGCACACTGCATTGCTTTTTCTGTCCTAATTGTACAGAGCATGACATTGGCAATCAGCACCACCTGCAGAACAAAATGATGTTGTTTATAAACTCCAACTGGGAACAGTCTGACATAGACAGCTACTCAGTGCTAAATCATCTCAAACAGTATATTCTAGAAAGAAGTTTTTTTTAAATTCTGCGAGGTTTTGTTAATGGTTTTCTAGAGTTAACAGTTGACTGAAGAAATATTCCTCCTCAATGTAGAGCTTATCATAAATCATATTTATTGAATAGAAATCAAGCTTAATGGCTGCTCTGTTACTGTCTGTTCTAAATCACTCTATTACAAACTTTCAACGTGAATTTTTATTTTCAGTTAGCAGTAGATCCAAACAGTCATAAACCTTCATAAAAAAATATATAAATAAAATAAATGATATTTCAACATAGAAGGGGCAGGTGAACCAAAAATTTTTGAGTTAATGTTCTCATGGGCGTCTCTAGAAAATGTCTGAGGCCGAGGCCAAATCCTGAAGAGTCTGGGGACTGTTAGTGACCCCCAGAAACTAACAGATTTCAGATGGTCTGAGATGAATTTTGGTCATTTCCAAGGCTTGATTTTCACTTCAAAATAAAACATTCCACAGGCCCTAGGGAGAGGCTAAGGTCCAATAAAAAACAACATATTATAATAGATTTAAGAGTAAGAAAAACTGTATTAAAACAATATAGACACTAACTCTTAATCCTGAGGACATGAACAAATATTATACATTTATTATAAATATAAACCTTCAGACAATATTTAAAACAGCAAAGTTTCTACAGGTGATATGAAAATAGACTCCTGTTGATAAAAAAACTTAAAAATATCTCAGTCTTATCAATGAACTGCAGATAGTCTAGTCAACATTATCCAGGTAAGATGAATGACTGTAATAACAGTAGGTTAATTGAATGTCTGGTTAATGTGGACTACAGACATCCTGTTGCTATGTAGGTATGAATGAATATATTTATTTCTTTAAATAAAGTATTTATCTTCTAGATAACTCTACTATCATTCTAACAACAGTAACATATCATCTAACCCTAGTTTATATCACTGTATCAATATACCACCATTGTTTATATTATAGATAACTCTACTACCATTCTAACAACAGTAACATATCATCTAACTCTAGTTTATATCACTGTATCAATACACCACCATTGTTTATATTATAGATAACTCTACTATCATTCTAACAACAGTAACATATCATCTAACTCTAGTTTATATCACTGTATCAATATACCACCATTGTTTATATTATAGATAACTCTACTATCATTCTAACAACAGTAACATATCATCTAACTCTAGTTTATATCACTGTATCAATATACCACCTTTGTTTATCTTCTAGATAACTCTACTATCATTCTAACAACAGTAACATATCATCTAACTCTAGTTTATATCACTGTATCAATATACCACCATTGTTTATATTATAGATAACTCTACTATCATTCTAACAACAGTAACATATCATCTAACTCTAGTTTATATCACTGTATCAATATACCACCATTTAATGAAGAAAGGATGTGAACATTACCTGATTCTTGTAACACAATGTTTCAGGTTTTATAAGAACAGAATAACTCAACTTACCTGAAAAATATAAAATATACAAACATTAACATAAATAATACATCATAATATTAACATTTCTACTATAACTCCCTTCAATGAATCAGTTACGCAAACTGGTGTTTATTTTTCTATAAAAAAAACTGTAATTTGTCACGTGACACTATGACGTCATCAAAACACAACAATGACGCAATCTAAGATTTGTGGTAAATTCAAATAACTGATCATATAAAACAGTGAAAATTGTATTAATAAAAGTATCTGAATATAAATATAAGAATTAAACGTTGGTCTCACTAACATTATTGGTGTGTAAACGCATTTGATCATGTGACAAACATACATAAATGACTTCAATTTATTCAGTTTGTCACGTGATCAATTGCCTCACACACCAATAATGCTAGTGAGACCAACGTTTAATTCTTAAATAGTGGTAATTTACAGATACAGATGTTGGTAACCATGACAGTCAATGTCGTTCAATGTACAACAACAAATATTTCTTCACCACAGCTACATTGGCTCATCAATAGTGCATCAAGGGCAATAACTCATCATTAAATCTTTATTCAGAAGACTAATTCAAAAGTTAATTGGATCTACAGATACAGCCTGTATCGCAATGGGTCGTGTCTCTAAAATTTAACACATTGGAGGCATCAAGGGCAATAACTCACAATAAAATCTTTATTCAAATTGAATTCAGAAGTTAATGAAGATTACAGATTATAAGAAGAGTATTTGAAGTAAGATATTAAATTAGATCTATCAGGTAATGTAGATTACAGTAGATAGTATATCAATTTATTTATTTATACAGTAAATAAAAATAATATATAACTTACAAACATTTCTTTATATTCCTAACTTCACTAGTTTATTATTATCAGATATCAGACAATATTTTAATATTTTACACTAGAGTTCATGTAGTTAGTTGTAATCACAACTTATGGAATTAGAAGAACTTAGTCTGGTTGTATAAGCAACTTTGGAATTAGAAGAACTTAGTCTGGTTGTATAAGCAACTTATGGAATTAGAAGAACTTAGTCTGGTTGTATAAGCAACTTTGGAATTAGAAGAACTTAGTCTGGTTGTATAAGTAACTTATGGAATTAGAAGAACTTAGTCTGGTTGTATAAGCAACTTTGGAATTATAAAAAAATCTAAATATTAAAAAACAGGAAAATGTTTTTAAGCCCATGTTTATTTTGTTTGTATATTATGCAATATATGATAAGCTAGCAAGAGTTCATAAAAGGTGCGGGAACACGAGGGGTCTTGGTTGGATACTTTGATCGCCGATTAGAGTCTTGTCTTGAGTTACAACGACTGGCACCGGCACACTCCAGTAAGTCGCTTTCCACCTTGTCGATAATCATCTGCGGAGCATGCAATTGAAAGGAAAATGATTCTGATTGGATGATGACGGTCTGTCTTGCTGACAATAAAATTATCTGAGACGATTATCAAACTTGATTGATATTATAAATCCTGTTGGCCACATGATAATCTTGTCATGGAATCATGGGCACACACGAGATTTTACTTAAGATTTGATTCGGAGACAAAAATCTCTAACCAAGACCGCTCCTGTGCCCGTACCTTTAGATGTAATAAAAGTCAGAATGGTACAAAGAGAATCAATCAACATTTTTAAAATTTGAATCCAATCTTATTAAACTTATATAAAAATTCTGACCTTATAAAATCTTTATAATATAAAATCAAACTTGGTGAGACTTGGTGAGACTTGGTGAGACTTGGTGAAATTAAATTCCAGAGTTGGTTATAACAAGTTCTCTAATTCACCTTTTACAACTTGATAATATCACAAATACTCCTTAAATATTACCGTTAGATGATAAAAAAACAAAAAAAACACAAAATCACTAGATTAATAAAACAACAACGAACAAATGTGACCATAAAACAGTCCAGAGGATTGGTCAGTTGTCTTAATCCCATATTTGTCCATGTTAGAGGTCAGAGTTGAAAGGTTAATCTATATAAAGGTCAACGAGACCATGTTAATACTGTATTGTAATTGCACTGATGACATTTTACGTTAAATGTCGAAATATTTTTATTTTCGTTGGGTTTAAAATTAAAGATAAAATATTTCAGTTGAAATTTAAACAGACTTTCAGGTTCTATATTTTCTCCTCCTGATTGCAATACAAATAAAAACTTTATAAAAGAAATTAATTTATTAGACACTTGTTAGATTCAGGTAGTAATGAAACCCCCACCTGTACCTGAAAGTATTTATGTAAAATATGCATTGAGAATACCACCAGTACTGGCTCATCAGTCATATGAATATGGTGTTAGACTGTAAGTCTAAAAAGCTAAGACTCGTCACCATGCTATTCCTGTCCTTTTTATAGATAATAATCATTAGTAACAGAGTCCGAGGGGGTAGGATGAAAACTGAAAAACTATAGCCATATCAAGATCATGAAGAAGATTTTGTTGTATAACTTTGCCGTACAGAGTAGAGGAATACTGACATCGTTTCATTTCTCAGAAAAAGGAAATAGGAAAAATAATTATCAGCAGTGAAACAGAAATAGAACCTAATAATAAAGAGTTATTCCCCTTGTCAATTCCATCGTCCTTCATCACAGCAATTAACTTCTCAAATAAAAATAAACGAAGTCAATTAAACGTCCCTTGATAGACATTATTTTAATAGGCTATAATTAGAAACCAGGGTCACATGACATCATTGTTTCTATAACAACAGTCAAAACCATCTCAATATAAATATACCAGTCAGGGCTGTAGTCAGGCTGTAGTTAGGGAAATTTGGAAACCATTAAAACTATATCTGGAGGGTAGTCTCTGTTAATCAGACTAGAAAATTACTTTCTTGTATCTGAGACTAATTATATTGTTACATTCCAACACAGTTTATAATACAGACTTTCATAATTGCTGCTATGAAAATAAATTTCGTTGCTTTCAAAAATCATGCTGCATGGTACCAATGTATAGCTGCTAATACTTCTGGTAGTGCTACAACTAGAGCTAAACTTGTTGTTCAAGGTATGTTTTGGATAGTCAAGCCATCATCAGGACAGGTGGTTTTAAGGGGAAGTGTGAGGTACTTCTCAGCTCAAAGACACCATGCTTCTTCTTCAATTGAGCTTTCCTTCAGTTTCTAAACTATTTCTGGTAAACATGTAGAGCCAGCTTCTTTATATGATTCAAATCCTTACAAGCACGACAATTTCATCTAGCACAAATCTTGTCCAAAGAATGTCAAAATCAATAATAAAACTTGTAGTACCATCAAGTGTTTCCAAAAGAGTAAAATCTTGATAGGATTAAAAAAATGATGATTTATAAAATTTATTATTTATTAATTTGAATGACAAATAATCATATATTTTCAAATATTTTTTATGAATTACTCATAATTCCAGTCAACCCAGCTGATAGAGAGGATCATTAACTGTGAACCTAAGTTGTTATCCTTGTAAAATATTGTTTTTTCTTTTGAAATATTCGTATATTCTCAATAGAAAATGAAATGAATGGAGTTTTACGTCCTACTTTTCTGCTTCATGTGGCTAATGAAGACGGGCAACGCCATGTAGTGTGCAATGAGGGAAATTTGTAAGGACAGTGGCATAAGCCTACTCTTTTTTCGATTTCCAACTGTCGAGGGATCTTTAACATGCACAGCCTGTAACACACAGGGCCTCCGTTTATTATCCCATCAGAATGACTATACACTTTTTCCGTGTCAGCCTCTCTTACCTGAATCACTGACAGGGGGAAACCAGGATGAAAAATCTGAAGGTATTATCTTGATAGGAATAATCCCTTGTTAAACTTAATATTTTTAAAACACTGTACACATTCTTTATTATAGAATAAATACAGTGATCTATCATCTCAAATCTCAAATATCACAAAAAACATGGATTTCAATTTACATGTCTACATCAAACCTAATATATTCATCTTTCTTACAAGATCATTTTTATTTCATTATAAGTCAAAGCTTCAAGTTATCAAAATAAATTTTTAAATGGTTTGGAATGTGGCCACCTAGGTTTTCTTACATGATGTTTTTACTGTATTTATCCTAATACAGGAACATATATTAAAAGGCACAAGGAATGTTATGTCTGAAAATACTGTAAAATCTAACAGACACAAGTAGTTATATATTCTGTAGTCAATTAACTTATTCAATGTTCAGATGTTTTTGCGGCCTTGCAATCAATAAATAAAACAAGTACTGACGATCCAAACTACAAAACAAAACTAAAATCCCAACAATATATTGGTGAAACATTGGTAGCAGCTAATGAACTTTTCGCATGAGGAAGTATATCAATTATAAGTGATTAAGTATTTCATTATGAAGAGTGGTATCAAGTGTCTAGAAGAGTAAGCATACCCTGCCTGGCACAAAACTGCTCACATGAGGAAGTATATCAATTATAAGTGAGTAAGTATTTCATAAAGAAGAGTGGTATCAAGTGTCTAGAAGAGTAAGCATACCCTGCCTGGCATCTAACACTGACTTTCTCTGATTTGTAAACTTACATTTAAAAAATATTTAACAAGGTAGATTTATATATGATACATTTGATTTCAGTATACATGGTTTACATTGAAAATACAATTTGACAACAAAGTCATCAAGAAGATTAAGTGTATCTTTCACTTCTACACCTTATTGAGCCCTCTGAAGACTGGAAATGCCATGCAGTGTGCAATGAGGGCCATTTTGTCAGTTGTCTTGACAGATATTTAGACCTTTTTGATTTACAGCTAGCATTAGGTTACTTTATATGATTCTGATCTTCACCCTTACAGAATTAAAGGTGTGTTTATTAGAGTAACTACAGTAAGTTATAATAATTATATAATATAAACTCTTTACATATGTTCTTAATTACCATTATCTTCTCTCTTTCACTCGTCTTCTCACTTATAAATAATAAACGAATGAATGAATGAATGAACACAATATGACCTATATTTGTCTAAATACAACACAATATGACCTATTTCTATCTAAATCCAACACAATATGATCTATTTCTATCTAAATCCAACACAATATGATCTATTTCTATCTACATCCAACACAATATGACCTATTTCTATCTAAATACAACACAATATGACCTATTTCTATCTAAATACAACACAATATGACCTATTTCTATCTAAATACAACACAATATGACCTATTTCTATCTAAATACAACACAATATGATCTATTTCTATCTAAATACAACACAATATGACCTATTTCTATCTAAATACAACACAATATGATCTATTTCTATCTAAATACAATACAATATGATCTATTTCTATCTAAATACAACACAATATGATCTATTTCTATCTAAATACAACACAATATGATCTATTTCTATCTAAATACAACACAATATGATCTATTTCTATCTAAATACAACACAATATGACCTATTTCTATCTAAATACAACACAATATGACCTATTTCTATCTAAATACAACACAATATGATCTATTTCTATCTAAATACAACACAATATGACCTATTTCTATCTAAATACAATACAATATGACCTATTTCTATCTAAATCCAACACAATATGACCTATTTCTATTTAAATCCAACACAATATGACCTATTTCTATCTAAATACAACACAATATGACCTATTTCTATCTAAATACAACACAATATGATCTATTTCTATCTAAATACAACACAATATGACCTATTTCTACCTAAATACAACACAATATGATCTATTTCTGTCTAAATACAACACAATATGATCTATTTCTATCTATATACAACACAATATGACCTATTTCTATCTAAATACAACACAATATGACCTATTTCTATCTAAATACAACACAACATGACCTATTTCTATCTAAATACAACACAATATGACCTATTTCTATCTAAATACAACACAATATGATCCATTTCTATTTAAATACAACACAATATGACCTATTTCTATCTAAATACAACACAATATGATCTATTTCTATCTAAATACAACACGATATGATCTATTTCTATCTAAATACAACACAATATGACCTATTTCTATCTATATACAACACAATATGACCTATTTCTATTTAAATACAACACAATATGATCTATTTCTATCTAAATACAACACAATATGATCTATTTCTATCTATATACAACACAATATGATCTATTTCTATTTAAATGCAACACAATATGACCTATTTCTATCTAAATACAACACAATATGACCTATTTCTATCTAAATACAACACAATATGACCTATTTCTATCTAAATACAACACAATATGACCTATTTCTATCTAAATACAACACAATATGATCTATTTCTATCTAAATACAACACAATATGATCTATTTCTATCTAAATACAACACAATATGACCTATTTCTGTCTGAATATTAAAAGTAAAATGAACTCAGATGAAAAGTGACATGTAATTTCCTGAGTTAGACAATAAGGACGTCATAGCCTATTGTTTTATTGTGAAAAAGGAAATTTGTGAATAAAATTATAAAGTATTTGAATGTGTGTAAAGTTTTATTGTTTTTCTATGAATATCTCATGTGATTAACACAGCTTGCTATCCAACTAAAAAACCTCCACTATTTTTATCATTTTAAAGAAACACTTCACATTTTTATGTTTGACCAATTATACTTTAGTCTCAGAAACCAGAATATTTTAGCTGAGCTAATCAGTAATAATGTTCACTGATCACCATCAAAATTTGAGCCTTCAATTCCATATATGTCCAGAAATAGCTGCATTTGAAAGCTAAAAAGACGATTTGTCATTTCTTGAGACACTGCCATATAAAGAAAAGACATGTTTACGAAAGGAAAATGAAATTACTAGTTTCAGATATTTGTGAAGAAATTTTTACACATTTCTAGTACTTCTGAGGACTATTTACCTATATTCCAGACCCAAATTTATGCCTGAAAATGGCAAATCTGTCCCTTTAAGGTAGTTTTGGGGTTTTAGATATTTACAGATGCAAATTTTGTAACCCTTGTATCATATGTAAAGCACCTCAGGGTATTTTATTTTAACAGGGTGCTATATAAATGTTCATATTGTTTTATATTGTTATATATTTATAATCCTTGAATGACAGTAGATAGAACATTAAATAAATATAACAGTAATATAGATATACTACTCCTTCCTTTAATTTCTACAATGTTTCAATTCACATACAGGAATCTTTATCACTGCTTGATATGAGAATTGAAACCTTAATGCTTAAATTAAAGAGGAGTAGTATATATATATTAGTGTTTTATTTATTTTATTTTATATACTTTGTCATCATGCATCTAAGTGTTCAAGTATAATGTAGAATATTGGTCCCAACACCATAAAAATAATCAAATATATAGAATTAACTAAACTGAACCATATATATATATATAAATTTTACCAAGAGAAATGATATTACTTTAATCTTAGGCATACATAATTTACTTTTTAATATTTCTATCACACCTTGTTTTAGCATGAATCTTTACTTTACTGACCTAGGCCAGTGCTTTTATGAGCAGTGGCGGGGACAGGTTTACATCCGAGGGGGGGGGGGTGAAATATCTGAGATTGCCCGAAGTTTTAACCTAGTTATGAGAAGTTTGCCCGAAAAACTTGCTTTCGAGGCTGCGAGGGGTTGGCTCTGTCACTGTTTATGAGACTATGTATTTGATATTTATGTTATATTATAGTAAAATAGACTGACTATTGTTATATAAAATAATTTGATAGTAAAGATCTAGAGATATAAATATTGTTATAAAGAGACTGTTGGGTAATAATGTTAGTTTATTGCATACAAGTGTTCTATACAATACAAAAACACAAAAAACAGTAAAAAATACATAAATAAACCAAGTACTAACGATCTGAATTGCAAAATGAAACCCAAAATCCAAAACAACATATTGGCTTAACTTTGGTAGCAGCTCAAGAACTATTCCCATGAGGAAGTATATCAATCATAAGTGAGAAAGTATTTCATAAAAGTGGTATCAGGTGTCTAAAAGAAAAAGCATACCCTGTCTGGGATTACCCTTATCAAACATGATACATGTCCAGAAGAGTAAGTATTTGATAATGAAGAGTAGTATCAGGTGTCTAGAAGAGTAAGTATTTGATAATGAGAAGTGGTACCAGGTGTCTAAAAGAGTAAGTATTTGATAATGAGAAGTGGTATCAGGTGTCTAGAAGAGTAAGTATTTGATAATGAGAAGTGGTACCAGGTGTCTAGAAGAGTAAGTATTTGATAATGAAGAGTGGTATCGGGTGTCTGGAAGAGTAAGTATTTGATAATGAGAAGTGGTACCAGGTGTCTAAAAGAGTAAGTATTTGATTATGAGAAGTGGTATCAGGTGTCTAGAAGATTAAGTATTTGATAGTGAGAAGTGGTATCAGGTGTCTAGAAGAGTAAGTATTTGATAATGAGAAGAGGTATAAGGTGTCTAGAAGAGTAAGTATTTGATAATGAAGAGTGGTATCAGGTGTCTAGAAAAGTAAGTATTTGATAAAGAGAAGTGGTATCAGGTGTCTAAAAGAGTAAGTATTTGATAATGAGAAGTGGTATCAGGTGTCTAGAAAAGTAAGTATTTGATAATGAGAAGTGGTATCAGGTGTCTAGAAGAGTAAGTATGTGATAATGAGAAGTAGTATCAGGTGTCTAGAAGAGTAAGTATTTGATAATGAGAAGTGGTATCAGGTGTCTAAAAGAGTAAGTATATAAGATATAATAAAACTGAAAGTTATAAGGAATCTTTCTGGCAATACTAATGCTAATAATATTATTAATTCTATGGTATAAATTACACCACAAGTTATCAATTTATTAAAAAAACACAATGATGAACAAAATGAAGGAATAAAACAATTAAAATACAGGTCGATACTTACTAAAAATTAAAACTAACACTTTTAAAATCCCAGACTAAACAAAGCGTTTTTATTGATTGTGAGAAATAACACTAATCAAACGAAATTCAAACTAACACGCGTAATTAATCTCACTTTTTCATCAAGAATTTAACAAAACACAATAAACAAACAAATAATACTATTACATTCTTTTCTTTTAAATTACATCTCAATTGTTGGTGATTACTAGTTATAAGATTAAACAGAGTTAAAAACTGTCAAATCTTACAGAAACTAGATTTCTCCTAATTTAAAACAATACAAATACCAAAATATTAAAATTCAACCTATAAATTTGTATCAAAAACTCAGTGATTCTGATTGAATAAAACTAAGAAAAGTAAACAATATATACTAAATATTTCTTTATCTAAACTATTTCTTCTTCAAATTCAAATCCATGTGTATCTAGAATTATCTGCATTTGAAAGTTAAAAAGAGTCATCTTTTTTTGAGACACTGCCATATATAGAAAAGATATCTATAGTAATCGACAGTAAATTTAATAGTTTGCAGAATTAGATATATAAATATTCCTTTATCTCAACTATTTCCCTTTAATATTCAAACTTGAAATATCTGCAACTAAACTTTGTTTCTTTTCAAGACAAAATAGGAATTAAAAGAAATGAAAACTTACCAAATTATAAACTGAATGATTCTTTATCCAACTATTTAAAAACAATGGAGAACGATCTATATTTATATATTTCAGTTTAACTGATTGTCACGCAGAATAATTAATATTTTAAATACAAGTTAAAACAATATATTTCAACAATTCACACAATTACATAGATTATAAAACATACACTGGAGAATATTACTATATCACGACACACCCAGAGTCTACGATTTCGCCAAGATCTCACTAAAATCTCACCTACAACAACAAATCACGAAGAACTCAGTGGTTTATTTCATATATATATAATATTAAAGTCTATTTCATTAATAATCCCAGTATAATACTTGATACAATCTTATACAGATCAAATTAAAGGCATTGTAAAGAGGTTTTCTCAATTTTTTATGTGTATCGAGGACACTGATAGCATCAATTTGCACCATTCCAATTTGGAATTCTGTGGTTCTAGCAATTCTACTAAAACTAAGTGTTTTATTTCGAAAACCTTTTTACAATCCTTTTAAACTTTCATAAAGTTTCATAAAGAGATCACTGTCTTACAGATTAAACTGGAGTTTTACATCCTACTATTCTTATTGAGCTTACAATTTAAAATGAAGTTCATTAGCTGCTACCAATGCTTCACCAAGGTGTTGTTCTGGATTTCAGGTTTCGTTCTGCTGTTTGGTTTATCTTAGTTTATCTTCGTAATAAGTATCCAATCTAAGTTTTATTTCATTGATAATAACCACAGTATAAATATAAATTAGTATCTATATACTAGTAGGACAGAGAGAATACTAAACCAGTTTCCACTGAGAATTGTAAAGTAAAGCTAGATCTGAGCTAACTTAAAGCCAGCTGTTTTGCTGAACGTGTTGTGTTTACACTGAGTTTAATTGGCTCCAGAACAACTTTAGCCTCGATCACAAAGTCGCACATTAATGACAACTCATGTTGTACAAGACTACTGTTTAGACCAGTAATAAATACAAGATACTGGAAAGACCAGTACGCCCCCTATTGCTCAACGAGATAAAGCTGGCTTTTTGCGTCTCCACTGAGTTAAGTGTAAGCCGCCTTTAAGCTAGCTTTCTGTTGTCCCCCGATAAATAGACGTACACAAAAAGAGAAGTTTTCGGTTCCAAAAACGTAAAGGAAACACACGAATTTCCAGCTTTTTCCTTCAGTCGAAACACAGTTTATATATACCTATTATTAATTAGATTGATTTACTGATACAGATTACTAGCTTACAGATTAAATTATATTAGAGTTTTACACCCTACAAGTCTTCAAGTGATAGTAAAATACAGTCATAATATTCCGCTTGAGAAATCGACTTAATATGCTATGATACGTTTTTTTTTCAGTTAATTATGTCCTCCATGATGTAAATATTTCAGTGGAATGTATCACTATCAGTAGCATAGTTTGGGGGAGGGTCACTGGGCCATGACTTCCCCCTCAGGCCTGTTATAGGTTTGCTATTTTGAAGTGAAAAGTTGTCTTCAGAGGGGCCTCTGGCAGACTCTAAGACCCCTGGCTTCAAGGTGCTTTGACCCTTTGGTTCTTGACTCGGACAGAAAAGTAGGACGTAGAACTCCATTCCTTTCATTTCCTTGATTCAGAGAGACAACTCTTATTTTTTGCCCCCTTTCTCAGACATTTTCTATAAACACCCCTGATTACCATGAAGTAAGGTTGTCTGAATCTAGACAGTGTCTGAAGATGGTGAATCCATACAGTGTGTCTGAAGATGGTGAATCTAGACAGTGTCTGAAGATGGTAATCTAGACAGTGTCTGAAGATGGTGAATCTAGACAGTGTCTGAAGATGGTGAATCTAGACAGTGTCTGAAGATGGTGAATCTAGACAGTGTCTGAAGATGGTGAATCTAGACAGTGTGTCTGAAGATGGTGAATCTATTTTTAGTTTCAGACAGTTTCTATCTTGTCTCAGACTCTGTAATTATATTTAATATCTAATTTACCACCAACCAAAATAACCTCTTAATATATTTCATTACTGACAGTTTCCCTCAATTTACTATCTATATTTAACAACATTTTATCATTAGTGAACTCTCTGAAACAATATTTACTATGTGGACTCTCTGAAACAATATTTGCTATGTGTATTGCTATTTGTAAGTGAGTAAGTATTTCATAATGAAGAGTGGTATCAGGTGTCTAGAAGTGTAAACATACCCTGTCTAGCACCTTCATAAGTATATCAATTTTATGTAAGTATTTCACAATGAAAAGTGGTATCAGGTGTCAAGAAGAGTAAGTATATCTTGCCTTGGTATAAACAATTAGATATAACAAAATAACAGTACTGTGTCCAAAGAACACTGAGCTTAAAATATGTGAACCTAAATAAATCTGGGCCTAATTCACTGTGCCTAAATGTGATCCCGCACATCGTATCAGGTATTAAGTTGCACGGCCCAGTAATAAGCTGACAGTGAAGTATTTAAAGGGGACTCAAATCTGGATATTAAATTGACTATATCTTCTGAACGGAGAAAGCTATTGAGATGGAATTGGTATCAAAATGTATCTGATGATGCCAGGAATCCAAATATACTAATACCTGGTTTGATGTGCAGGTTCACAAATGACCTGTGCTGAAAGACAGTGTGACTTAATCACTGTGCTTAAATGAAATGTGCCTAACTGTGTCTAAATTACTATGAGCTTAAAATTGAGCTTCTTAATTGAAGATGTGGCTAAATCACTGTGCCTAACTTACTGAGCGCTAAAAGAGTGCGTACCAAAAGTACTGTATCTATAGGAATTGATATTAAAATACTTGCCTAAATGACAATGAATCACGTATTATATTTACACCATATTTAACATTTTATTGTATAGTTCTATAACAAGTTGACCCGTAGAATGACTCATAGTTTAGTCTACTCTCTTACTCATACTTATAACTCACATATTCACTGAATTTATTTCTTCAAAATTTACATTTTATTCACAGCTTACATCTAATAACTTCATCAAAAAACAATTTGTCACTCATATTCCAAAACATAGTTTTTTTCAGTCCCTACTTCAATGATACTTTTATCATGTCATCTCTTTGATCTACATCACTAACTGGGAAGAACTGTGGAGCATCATGACAAGATCCCAAAAAATAGAAAGCAAACCAGATAGATGCACCACACTAGAGGAAAACTGGGTTTGAAAAATTTATAACATCATCTCTACCTATGCCAGGACTGACCGTGGAGATTCAGATTAAGAAAGAAAAAGAAACAACTATATTTTATAAGAATAACAACTTAGATTCACAGTTCAGGATCCTTTCTACTAGCTGGTCCTTGACCAAACCTCTTGATATTGATCTTCCTTAGTTTATCCGTACCCATTTACAGCTGGGTTGACTGGAATTATGAGTGAAGATGAGTTAATCAAAGTCATCTGACTATCACACTCAATTAAGAATTGAACCCACAGCCACCATTAGCTCCACGTAACCATGGAAATAACTCATGTAAAGTACCAACGCTCTGCTAGAGAAACTCACAAAATAGCATTGAGCAACCCACTGAGCCACACAGGCTATCCTCCAAAGATTCTAAAACAGCAAATAATCAAACAGTAACATTACAAGGAGCTACATAGAACTTTCAACTTTATATAATATTAAAAAAGAATTCATACCTTTTAAAACTGACACAACAGAATAAAAACCACTATGAACTATTTCTATAAAACAAAGGAACTATATTGTATTAAGTCTGTATTATAACAATTATTATGATATAATAGGTTAAAATTTGAAATTTAACCCAAAACTACAGGGGGTCACCATATTTTCCTCCCTAAACAATTTATTTTGACACTTTATTAACGATAATATGTCAAATTTCAACAAATATTTCACAAGTTTCTACTTTCTAGTCTGAATTCACCTGAATTTATCTTTAAATTTAAATAAATTAATAAAGTTATAGGACCTCATAAAATCTGTAAATTGAAGACTTTTAAACCTAGTCTAAATTCTCTCTGTCCTAGTCTAAATTCTCTCTGTCCTAGTCTAAATTCTCTCTGTCCTAGTCTAAATTCTCTCTGTCCTAGTCTAAATTCTCTCTGTAAGATTTTGATGAGAATTTGTCTTGATATTTTAATAGTTTAATGAAATTACAAGCCTGTATTATCATCAGAACTGTAAATTCAGTATTTTTAATCCTAAATTTAGAGTTTGAAGCCTAAATTTTGACAATATTGTAACTTAAAGGGGAACAGTCGGCATTTTCAGGGATTGATTTGGTTTGAAAATCGCATCATCCCATCAAATATACCTCAAACTAGAAATTTCACTGTCTATTTCTGTATATGTGTTTTCTATATATGGCATAGTCTCACTAAAATTTGAGTTGAATTTTTAACTTTTTAACGTGAATAATTATGGATGCACATGGATTTGAAGGCTAAAATTTCGACGATGATCTGTGAACACTATTACTGATTATGTAAGCTAAAACAATTCCTGTTTCTGAAACTAAGGTATGATTGGTTGAACAGATAGTGAAGGTGTTCCTTTAAGGGATGAAAAAAATGTCACTACAATATGTAATTGTTTAATAAAGACGAAAGAACAATTGATATAGATAATATCCTATCACCATTAATCCTCTACTTTGTTAACAACATGCATTACCATGGCAACACGATAAGACAAGTATGTTTGCTATGAACTGTAGAGATAGTCAAATAGTTGACAAGTCCCTGTGATGATAAATAACTCAATCAAGGCTCTGTGATCATAGATAACTCAACTTATTGCCTACTTCAAACATCAAACAAACTCTTAACATTTAAAACTGAACAAGATAAACTGGCTGTGTTGGATACACAAGACATGAACTAGCAAGTTGGGTTGTCTTCTACTGTGTTATGAACTACCTTAAAAATTTCTAAACTATTGCTGTTCCAAAACATTTATAATGTTGAATCATATTACATTACTATTTTTTGTCAGTTTATGATCTAGTCGTCCTTTGTGATTGTATATCTGTATTGTCAATTTGTATTTGATGTTGTCAATTTGTATTTGATGCTGTCAATTTGTATTTGATGATGTTAATTTGTATTTGATGATGTTAATTTGTATTTGATGCTGTCAATTTGTATTTGATGCTGTCAATTTGTACTAGATGTTGTTAATTTGTATCATGTGATTGTACTTGTAACTTTATGTATTGTCGTTGACCAGAAATGGTTTAAAATGTTGCAAACTAAGATTATTATTAAAGGCCATGGTTTGCTATTTTCTGGTGTTGATTTGGGTCTAGAATATATGTAAATAGTCATTTTAACATCTTTCTAACAGGGATAATTCTGGACACATATATATTGGAAGGTTCATATTTCGATGGTGAGCTGTGAACACTATTACTGATTGACATTACTAAAAAATTCCTGTTTCTGAGAATAATTCCTGTTTCTGAGAAAAATTCCTGTTTCTGAGAAAAATTCCTGTTTCTGAGACTAAAGTACTGTTGATAAAACAGACATGAACTAGGAGGTCTGATTGTCATCTGCTAGGATATAAATTTGTAGCATGTGGTTATACTTGTTATTTTATGTATTGTCTTTGACCAGAAATGGTGTAAAATAAAGATATTATCATATTATAAACTACCTTAAAAACATCAGGGACCTTATTCTCAAAAAAATTATATAAGATAAAATCCAGTAATCTGATTGGATAATAAAACAGATTTTAAAATCAATTTTAGTGTTTGACCAATCAGATGATTGCAAGACTGCAGGCCCCAGTCTATAAACAAGAACTTGTAGGTCTGATTGTTGTCTGCTTGGATATAAACTATCTTAAAGATCAGTCCAGAAATGTAAAAAAAACTTAGGAAATGGATTTTATTCTGTTGAACAACAAACTAAAACACTAATTATTGAATTCATCAAGATATGATTTTTAAAGTAGAAACTAAATGGTGAAAAATTTGCATTTTCACCAAAACAGTGACTTTTCAGTTTATTCTTGTCTCTAGGAATTCTGCAATTATAAATTATAACCAAGTTTTAAAACTTAAAGAGATAACTATGTAACTATTTCTGGACGTATTTATAACCCTAGTTGGAACCAGTATTCTTCTGATATATTTCAGATTGGGAAGATCATAGATTTACTTTTCAAATATTCTATTTCTATATTATTATTTAAACTAACTCCACAAACAATGCTCTACCACTAGAGGGTACGCCTACATGCCTGTGCCTGTGCCTGACTGCAATGTTACAACCTAAAATTCCTAATTGTAACTTGATCTGAGTGTGATTCGTGATGGTCCTACTGGTACAGGTTTAATTGACCCAAGGATTAGAACCCACTGTTTGAGTCAATCATAAGAAAGGGAATAGAACAGATAAGATGTCAAATTAAGAATAGAGAACTGAATGAAAAAGGTAAAAGTGTTTAAACCTCCAGTTATATTCATCTTTTCATTTATTAACACTTTTAATTGATTTAAAACTAATGAACAGATTTTAAAGTGTTATAAGATGTGTTTTCACACCAATATTTATAAAATATTAAAATTCCTTCACTTTTAACTTGATTTAAATCAATATATACTTTCTGACTTCAGATTATTTTTTAGATAATTTTTAATTTAAAATGGGAACTACTAGAGTGATATTAAAATATAATAATGAAGTTCTACATCAAGAAAGCCAGGCGTCAGTAAAATATACCAGTACAGATATTTTTTGAACTTGAGAGAATATTTAGAGATAATTCTTAATACAGAATACAAACTATTAGTCAAAATTTCATTCAGAATTTTAAATATTGACTTTTGATGATGAACCTCTTCCTTATTTATAAAACCAAACTCTTTATTTTACATGGGTCAGCATTAGGTCCAATACACCAAGGTGACATGATCCTGTCTAACATTCAACCCATGGGGACAAACAGACTCTTTATTTTACATGGGTCAGAATTAGGTCCAATACACCAAGGTGACATGATCCTGTCTAGCATTCAACCCATGGTGACAAACATAGACTCTTTATTTTACATGGGTCAGAATTAGGTCCAATACACCAAGGTGACATGATCCTGTCTAACATTCAACCCATGGGAACAAACATAGACTCTTTCTTTTACATGGGTCAGAATTAGGTCCAATACACCAAGGTGACATGATCCTGTCTAACATTCAGTCCATGGTGACAAACATAGACTCTTTATTTTACATGGGTCAGAATTAGGTCCAATACACCAAGGTGACATGTTCCTGTCTAACATTCAACCCATGGTGACAAACATAGACTCTTTATTTTACATGGGTCAGAATTAGGTCCAATACACCAAGGTGACATAGTCCTGTCTAACATTCAGTCCATGGGAACAAACATAGACTCTTTATTTTACATAGGTCAGAATTAGGTCCAATACACCAAGATGACATGGTCCTGTCTAACATTCAACCCATGGTGACAAACATAGACTCTTTATTTTACATGGGTCAGAATTAGGTCCAATACACCAAGGTGACATGATCCTGTCTAACATTTAACCCATGGTGACAAACAAAGACTCTTTATTTTACATGGGTCAGAATTAGGTCCAATACACCAAGGTGACATGATCCTGTCTAACATTCAACCCATGGTGACAAACATAGACTCTTTATTTTACATGGGTCAGCATTAGGTCCAATACACCAAGGTGACATGATCCTGTCTAACATTTAACCCATGGAGACAAACATAGCCTCTTTATTTTATATAGGTCAGAATTAGGTCCAATACACCAAGGTGACATGGTCCTGTCTAACATTCAGTCCATGGGAACATACATAGAATCTTTATTTTACATGGATCAGAATTAGGTCCAATACACCAAGGTGACATGGTCCTGTCTAACATTCAGTCCATGGGAACAAACATAGACTCTTTATTTTACATGGGTCAGCGTTAGGTCCAATACACCAAGGTGACATAGTCCTGTCTAACATTCAACCCATGGGAACAAACATAGACTATTTTACAAGGGTCAGAATTAGGTCCAATACACCAAGGTGACATGGTCCTGTCTAACATTCAACACATTGGGACAAACATAAACTCTTTATTTTACATGGGTCAGAATTAGGTCCAATACACCAAGGTGACATTGTCCTGTCTAACATTTAACCCATGGAGACAAACATAGCCTTTTTATTTTACATAGGTCAGAATTAGGTCCAATACACCAAGATGACATGGTCCTGTCTAACATTCAACCCATGGTGACAAACATAGACTCTTTATTTTACATGGGTCAGAATTAGGTCCAATACACCATGGTGACATGGTCCTGTCTAACATTCAGTCCATGGGAACAAACATAGACTCTTTATTTTACATGGGTCAGAATTAGGTCCAATACACCAAGGTGACATGGTCCTGTCTAACATTCAGTCCATGGAGACAAACATAGACTCTTTATTTTACATGGGTCAGAATTAGGTCCAATACACCAAGGTGACATGGTCCTGTCTAACATTCAACCCATGGGAACAAACATAGACTCTTTATTTTACATGGGTCAGAGTTAGGTTCAATACACCAAGGTGACATGGTCCTGTCTAACATTTAACCCATTGGAACAAACATAGACTCTTTATTTTACATGGGTCAGAATTAGGTCCAATACACCAAGGTGACATGGTCCTGTCTAACATTCAACCCATGGGGACAAACATAGACTCTTTATTTTACATGGGTCAGAGTTAGGTCCAATACACCAAGGTGACATGGTCCTGTCTAACATTCAACCCATGGTGACAAACATAGACTCTTTATTTTACATAGGTCAGAATTAGGACCAATACACCAAGGTGACATGGTCCTGTCTAACATTCAACCCATGGGAACAAACATAGACTCTTTATTTTATATAGGTCAGAATTAGGTCCAATACACCAAGGTGACATGGTCCTGTCTAACATTCAACCCATGGGAACAAATATAGACTCTTTATTTTATATAGGTCAGAATTAGGTCCAATACACCAAGGTGACATGATCCTGTCTAACATTCAACCCATGGTGACAAACATAGCCTCTTTATTTTATATAGGTCAGAATTAGGTCCAATACACCAAGGTGACATGGTCCTGTCTAACATTCAGTCCATGGGAACAAACATAGACTCTTTATTTTACATGGGTCAGAATTAGGTCCAATACACCAAGGTGACATGATCCTGTCTAACATTCAGTCCATGGTGACAAACATAGACTCTTTATTTTACATGGGTCAGAATTAGGTCCAATACACCAAGGTGACATGATCCTGTCTAACATTTAGTCCATGGGACAATACAATGATATGAAATAAAAACCACCAAAACTGGTGTCATTTGTCAACGTGAAATCTTTTTTCCTATTAAAATTTTAAAGAAATTGAAAGAATTATTTCACTTACCTGCATCATAATGAAAGTTTAATAATAAAATTCCTGTTCACTTTCTCACTTTCAGTTTTTTCAAATATTTTTCCAGCCAGAGAATTACTGTAATTTTAAAGTAGACGCCTCACTCAGATATACCCCAACAATTTTACTCCGATATTAAACCAAAAACTTTCAGAAAATAAACCTTGACTATATTTCTTGCATGTGGGTTAGAGTAAAAAATAATTTTCCAGCAGCAGTGAAGCTGTTGTAACAGTTGTAGAATATGTTATATTGTTAATAATATCTAGATACTACACAATGATTAAACAGAGTGGTTTGGTTTGTGAGAAACAGGGAGAGAGGGAGGGGTTCAGTCAGGAAACGCACTCAAACTAACCAAACTATTTTCAATGAACCTCAATCTGGAATAAGTTTCCACTCATAATTTAATGACGAATTTTGTCCTCAAATACAGATTAAGTGAAACCAAATGTTGTAGAATTGGTCGCTGGAGGCTGGCCACCACTTTGAATTTCGTATCTGACTAATATTTATTTTGGTATATACAATTTAAAATAAAAATTGCAATATATACTGTACTGTGATGGATGTTGTGCTTCTCCCGAGGTGTTTATAGAAATAATTAGAGAAGTGGGTTAATTAACAGCCACAGAATTGTACAGGGATTGATGAAACATACTTTTCCTATGTCAATGGAAAGAAATTTGAAAGTGAGAGTGGGGATGGGGGATTATGACCCCCTGTAGAAACACCACTGTAGAAACACAGAACATAAAATTCCACATTAAGCGTTTTTCAATAGTTAATTGCATATTTATGGATAATTACTGAGTTTTTTCGATTTATCAGATTATATAAGGATCCTGTTATGTTATTTATGACACCAGGTATATCTACTGGCTCTTATTGGCCAAGTTTAAAATTCTTAAATTTTATGTTAATTCTAAGACGTAGTATCACTTTAAGTATTTCTATAATTACAGGAACCACGGACATCTGACAGATAATTGGAATGGTGTAAATAGAAGCCATAAACTGTCAACCCCTTTTATATACAAACCTCATCCTCAGATATACAAGATCAAAGGAGAGAAGAGGTCAAAGAGCAAAAGAGGTCAAAGGGCTAGAGGTTAAAGGTTGAAAAGAAATGTTTAAAAGACAAATAAGTGTGGTTTCCACAGAAATACATCCATTCAAATCAGTGAGGACAGGTTGCTATGGAAATGTAAAGCACATGTTGGCAGGAAGTTTTAGAACAATGGGTGGAACGAATCTAGCAGACGTATTGTCAGGTTTTATATTTTTAACTTGGACCTGTCTGGCGTAAGATAAAAACAATTCTGTCAATCAAAAAATCTCATACAAAACATTTTTTACTTGGACTTGTCTGGCATAAGATAAAAATCAACCAAAACAATTTTGTCAATCAAAAATCACGTCCAAAGAATGGCTAAATTGAGAGTAAAAGTTGTATAGTAGTGGACTCCTCCAACAAGAAGTATCATCAGGTGTTTCGAAATGAGTAAGCATGGTTTGCTACACATGCGACACCTACCACTACTTAGATCACCAGCTTCGGAAGAAAGAGAAAATGTTTCAGATGAGTTAGGCATTAGCCGTTCTTACCTTCATCACTGACATGGAAAAAGCATCTAGTCGTATAGATCAGATAACAAAGCGAAGTCCTGTGTGCTACAGGCTCTGCACATTAAACTTCCCATGACAGTCAGAAATCCAAAAAGATTAGGCTAATGCCACTGTCCTAGCAAAATTTCCCTCATTGCACACTGCATGGCTTTGCCTATCATCATTATCATAATAGAAACAAAACAGTAGGATGTAAAACTCCATTCATTTCATGGAAGTCATTCCCTCTTAAGTCATTATGGTGCAGAACAGAAAAACTCTTTAAAACCTTGTACCCAAGAGATTGCGAAAACTGGAGAAAAACCTCCAATAAGTTAAACAGCATGTTTCTAACAACGTTCAATATCATAACATTAGTTAAAATTTAAAAAATACCCAAAACACACCCAATAAACAGAATAGAGTCAAAACTTTATAATATAATCATTCTAATACAACCAATATACAGTTTGTACGTAAATCTATCTCTATATAAATAATCTTAAAATGTCAAACTACTTCTAAATTTCATATCAATTTTCTTTTTTTTTTCAGAGAAATTATTGATTTATCAAGTTACTTTGAAACCATTTTTATTCAAAAACAGAAATTTTGTTAGTGAATTTAAACTATTTAAACAAACAGGAGTAGGATGTCAACTTATTATCCTGTCTACCAGCTGGTTCTTGATCAAACCTCTTGATAAAGATAACTACTAAGGTACTCTGGTTGCCTATCTACCAGAAGATCCTTTGGACAATTTTCTTTTCAAGGATAATTTAGAATATTGAGAGTCTAATCTACCAGTGTTCCTTAGTCAATCCCCTTGGCAATGATAACTTTGGAAGTTTAAAACCCTGGGCCCCTCTTCCACAAAATATCTTATAACAATTTGTCGTTAGAGCAGAATGTGACATTGAGAAATTTCAAATTAACGACAAAAATTGATCATAAGATTGTTTGTGGAACGGTTCCCTGTCTTCAGCATTCCATCGTCAAACTTCTTGCCAGGCATTGGTCTTTTCAGATAATCTGTAACAAGCATCACTATCAGCTGGGGTGACTGTAATAATGAAGAAAGAACAGTAGGATGTCAAACTCTAGAAACCTGAAATTCACCTGCCATTTTATCTGTTGGTATATCATATTTAATATTGATATGAGTTAAAATCCCTCAGCTGAGAGTAAAGTGTCTAGGTCAATGGAGAACCACCCCAAAAAAACCTGCCTCATCTCACATGTTTTACACCTGTTTATAACATGTTACATTATCAACTTTATCAATACTACAAATTCAAATTTTATGTATGTAATGTTTCATAAATAGCTGAAGAAAATAAACCTCCTAATTTTTGGGCCATAAAGTATATAAAAGTCAATTGCAATATTTTGCCATTATTTACCTCTCCAGTTATGACTTTTTACCAGAGGAATTCAGCTTAAATGACACTACAATACTATGGTATAAATAGATTGTTTTAAAGGGATTATAAAGAGGTTTTCTAAAATTTTATGTATATAAGAGACACTGATAACATCAATTTACACCATTTCAATGTCTGTAGTCTGTAGTTCCTGCAATTCCTCTAAAACTAAGTGTTTTATGAAGTCACTAAGGGCCTTATGTGATGAAACAAATTTTATTTTAAGTGGAATTGCAGGATCCAAAGATGTCTGATTGAAAATTGAAATGGTGCAAATTGATGCCATCAGTGTCTCTGATACACATAAAAAAAAGTAGAAAATCTCTTTACAATCTCTTTAAAACAATCTATTTTAAGCTGAAGCCAGGGATATATGACGGACTATAGAAACAGACATCAAAGAATGGAGGTGTGTCATGCATGTTGGTGCATACAGTCAGTATGTAAATAAGGCTGGCTGGAATTACTCTAACAACCTTTCACGATCATTTCAAAACCCGCCTTTTATCACAGCTATTTTTAGATCATGGTCTCGAGACATTTCCAACAAAATGTCAGAAATTATTCAACCACAAGCAGGCTAATTAAAATCATGGTAATCATAGAAAATAAATTGAAACGAATGGAGTTTTACGTCCTACTCTTCTGCACCTTATAGTGTAATAAAGACGGGCAACGTCATGCAGGGTGCAATGAGGCAAATTTTGCTGGACAGCAGTATTAGCCCAGCCTCTGTCAATTTCCAACTGTCGAGCCTGTTTTGTTTGTAGCACATGGGGCCTCAGTTTATTGTCCCATCATAACAAGGGGGACCAGGTTGATAAAAACTTCTCGAACTAGGTTGTAGTCTGTCTTGTAGTCTGTCTTGTCAAACTAGGTTGTAGTCTGTCTTGTCAAACTAGGTTGTAGTCTGTCTTGTCAAACTGGCTGTGGTTCTGTTTTCTTCTCTTATCAATTTGACTTTGGTTTTCTTTCTCTTTTCATGTCAAAATGTTTTTTCAAACTACCTCTGGTCTCATTCCATCAATTACCTTTATTTAAAGTTAAACAGTTGTCAAACTGGCTTGAAACTAGGGTAAAGTTTGTAAAACAATGTATTGATAATGTAATAATATAAACACGATGTTTACAAGTTACAGTACAGAATATATTGATCTGATAGAGATTATATTCCAATTGGAAACAATTATCTTACAAGTCATCAATCATAGCCTGGTGATTTATATTCCAATCCTACTACACTTATATCCTTTTACAAGCCATTTTATTATCCATTATACAGACTACATACCACAACACAGTGGGGAGCTTTTACTCTTCATTACCCAAACAGTGGGGAGCTTTTACTCTTTACTACACAACACAGTGGGGAGCTTTTACTCTTCACTACACAAAACAGTGGGGAGCTTTTACTCTTTACTACACAACACAGTGGGGAGCTTTTACTCTTTACTACACAAAACAGTGGGGAGCTTTTACTCTTTACTACACAAAACAGTGGGGAACTTTTACTCTTCATTACACAACACAGTGGGGAGCTTTTACTCTTCATTACACAACACAGTGGGGAACTTTTACTCTTTACTACACAAAACAGTGGGGAGCTTTTACTCTTCAATACACAAAACAGTGGGGAGCTTTTACTCTTTACTACACAAAACAGTGGGGAGCTTTTACTCTTTACTACACAAAACAGTGGGGAGCTTTTACACTTTACTACACAAAACAGTGGGGAGCTTTTACTCTTCATTACACAACACAGTGGGGAACTTTTACTCTTCATTACACTACACAGTGGGGAGCTTTTACTCTTCATTACACAAAAGGGTGGGGAGCTTTTCACAGTATCAGCTGGACCTTGGCCAAATCTCATTGATCTTTCCCCAGATTATCTGTACCCATTTACAGCTGGGTCGACTGGAATCATGATGAATGATGCCTTGTTCAAAGAGACCAGACTTTTACAAGCTGACCCCGAATAGAACCCAATGTCACCATTTATTTGACAATATGACAATATGCAAACTTTTCAGCACATTGACAGAAATTCTTCAGCAAATATCAACTTCTAATTTAGACGATCAACAGATATATTGACCTAGGGTCAACGGAGGTCGTGAGAGGTCAATAGAAATGGCTGGTGGTCACCATAACGACAATCATGATTAATCAATGATGGTCGATTGTTGTCTCTCGATTATAAAAAGAAAGGTAAATTTCAGGTAAATCTCTCAGTACACAGAGAGTGTTAAGATAAATATCAGGTCGTTTGGTCAGTCAAGTTGGACAGTTGACCAAAGTAAAATAGGTCAAGGCTTCAATCAAACTACCAGTTTTAGTCAATTTAAACAAGAATGAAATGTTGGGTCAAATACATAGTTCACATCACTGTCTGATTTCTGAATACTTGAGATATTCAAATATAATATAGAGGAGACTCTTACAGCTAGTTCCTGTAGCCAGAGAGGAAGACTTGTAACCTGTATCCTATTGAATCAATATGAAAAAAAAAAGGAAATGTTGGGTTAAAAGTATAGCTGACAACACTGACTGATTGAAATATGATCAAACTAAACCACAAATATTATAATATTTTTAAAGATCTTGTCTCATATTATAATATTATAATAGTTAAAGATAGTGTCTCAGTTTATATTATTATAATAGTTAAAGATAGTGTCTCAGTTTATAATATTATAATAGTTAAAGGTAGTGTCTCAGTTTATAATATTATAATAGTTAAAGATAGTGTCTCAGCTTATAATATTATAATAGTTAAAGATCTTGTCTCATATTATAATATTATAATAGTTAAAGATAGTGTCTCAGTTTATAATATTATAATAGTTAAAGATAGTGTATCAGTTTATAATATTATAATAGTTAAAGATAGTGTCTCAGTTTATAATATTATAATAGTTAAAGATAGTGTCTCAGTTTATAATATTATAATAGTTAAAGATAGTGTCTCAGTTTATAATATTATAATAGTTAAAGATAGTGTCTCAGTTTATAATATTATAATAGTTAAAGATAGTGTTATAATATTATAATAGTTAAAGATAGTGTCTCAGTTTATAATATTATAATAGTTAAAGATAGTGTCTCAGTTTATAATATTATAATAGTTAAAGATAGTGTCTCAGTTTATAATATTATAATAGTTAAAGATAGTGTCTCAGTTTATAATATTATAATAGTTAAAGATAGTGTCTCAGTTTATAATATTATAATAGTTAAAGATAGTGTCTCAGTTTATAATATTATAATAGTTAAAGATAGTGTCTCAGCTTATAATATTATAATAGTTAAAGGTAGTGTCTCTGCTTATAATATTATAATAGTTAAAGATAGTGTCTCAGTTTATAATATTATAATAGTTAAAGATAGTGTCTCAGCTTATAATATTATAATAGTTAAAGATAGTGTCTCAGTTTATAATATTATAATAGTTAAAGATAGTGTCTCAGTTTATAATATTATAATAGTTAAAGATAGTGTCTCAGCTTATAATAGTATAATAGTTAAAGATAGTGTCTCAGTTTATAATATTATAATAGTTAATGATAGTGTCTCAGCTTATAATAGTATAATAGTTAAAGATAGTGTCTCAGTTTATAATAGTATAATAGTTAAAGATAGTGTCTCAGTTTATAATATTATAATAGTTAAAGATAGTGTCTCAGTTTATAATATTATAATAGTTAAAGATAGTGTCTCAGCTTATAATATTATAATAGTTAATGATAGTGTCTCAGTTTATAATATTATAATAGTTAAAGATAGTGTCTCAGTTTATAATATTATAATAGTTAAAGATAGTGTCTCAGTTTATAATATTATAATAGTTAAAGATAGTGTCTCAGTTTATAATATTATAATAGTTAAAGATAGTGTCTCAGTTTATAATATTATAATAGTTAAAGATAGTGTCTCAGTTTATAATATTATAATATCTTGTCTCAGCTTATAATATTATAATAGTTAAAGATAGTGTCTCAGTTTATAATAGTATAATAGTTAAAGATAGTGTCTCAGTTTATAATATTATGATAGTTAAAGATAGTGTCTCAGTTTATAATATTATAATAGTTAAAGATAGTGTCTCAGCTTATAATATTATAATAGTTAAAGATAGTGTCTCAGTTTATAATATTATAATAGTTAAAAGATTAACTGGTAGAAATTATCTACCGTGAACATAACTCTAACTATTTGTAGTACAATACAGTTTAAAAAGACAGTATAAAATATCAAATTTTAAAAAGGATGTGAATTTTACATGAAAAGATTTCTATAATATGCCCATCACTTCAACTGTGAAAATAACTCTATTTATTATGCAGAATTTTTATTACAAATGTTGTGAATTATAGGTGGAAATATTTCTAAAATATGCTTTATGTATCTATATAATAT
>NW_008708156.1:105646-133040 GCF_000327385.1 Lottia gigantea | reverse complement strand
CTGTATACTGAAAGGTATATTATATTCTCAAGATTATACTATACCCCTAAAATATCATTTAAATAATAATATCATTTAAAAGGTTTTACCACATTTTGGTGGGTTGATTTGAGTCTTGAATATATGTAAATAGCCTTTTAGTACTAGAAATGTACAAAAATTACATAATTCCTTCAAAAATATCTCAAACTAGGAATTTTACTCACTATTTTTATATACATCTTTTCTATATATCACAGAGTATCTTAGATTGATGAGTCGTCATTTTAACATTCAAACGTAGATAATTCTAGACACACATTGATTTGAAGACTCAAATTTCGATGGTGACCTGTGAACACTATTACTGATTAGCTACAAACTTCAAGTTTCTGAGACTAAAGTTTGATTGGACTAAAAAATGGCCTACCTGTTCTTTTAAGTAATAATATAGACATTTAAGAAAGAAAAACTTATATTGTATTCTGTCTCAGAGTTATTTTAAAATCTATTACAGTATAAAGGATGCTAGACCAGAAATTTCAGTGACTCCTTTTATGTACCTGTTTTTGGTATTGAAGAAAGGCAACACCAGGCAGGGAAATTTGCCAGGACAGCAGCATTAGCTCAAATTTTGGGGGATTTCCAACTGTTAAGGGATCATTAACATTCACAACCTGTAGCACACCAAAATTGGAATGGTGTAAATTGATGTTAACAGTGTCACAATACACATACAATTTTTAGAAAACTCTTTACAATTCCTTTAAATTTTTAACAAAAGAGCAACAGGATAAGATATCCATATTTTAAATAACTTTAAAATTATATCCCAACCTAAATAATTTAGTGTTTTCGAAAATTATTTGAAAGTTAAAGAGACAACTCGTCTTTTCTTGAGACTGTGAAATTATAGAAATTTCTAATTTGTGATTTTTTTGAAGGAATTACACAATTTCATACATTTCTAGTATTTTTGAAAACTATTTACATATATTCAAGACCCAAATCAGCTCCCCAATATGGCTGATCTGTGTCTTTAATATGCACATGCTGTAAAAAGAGTCTCTGAGTTAGTTGTATTAAAATTTTTAACAAAAGAGCAATATGAGATATCCTGATTGTAAATAACATTAAGATAATATTACAAATAAAATCATTTATTCAAGTAATTTGACCACAAATCTACATATGATTTAAATAAAATAACCCAATTATATTACATTTCTTTTACATTCATAATATCTTTATTCTTTACAAAATATCATATTTTAATTCTTTAATAACCCGAGAAATCTAGACAATAATAGTCCAGTATATTCTATCTGTTTATAAAATATTTTTACATATTTTTTTAGCCTTTCTTTTGATAGTCAAAAGTTTTATAATATATTCCTTCAATTTTTTAATCATTTATATTTCACCTACTAATTTCTTAAGATATAATTTCGTGTGACCTAAATATCGTATGACAGAATCTGAATATCTACGTTTTTATTAGCCTTTTTATTGATAGCCAAAAGTTTAAAAGTTTATAATATATTCCTTGTTGTTACACATTAATTTTTATAATTTATATTTCAGCTTCTAATTTCTTAAAATACGATTTCGTGTGAACTAGATATATCGTATGACAGAATCTGAATATCTTAATCTGAATATTTATTAATTTTGTTAATCTTAAAGGGAAAGATGCGCCATTTTTGGTGGTTTGATTTGAGTCTTGAATATATGTAAATAGTCTTCAGAAGTACTAGAAATGTACGAAAATCACATAATTCCTATAAAAATACTTTTAACTATGAATTTTACTCATTATTTCTATAGATGTCTTTTCTATATATTACAGAGTATCTTAAACTGACAAGTCGTCATTTTAACTTTCAAACGCGGATAATTCTTGATACACATAGATTTGAAGGCTCAAATTTTGAAGGTGAGCTGTAAACACTATGATCTGATAGAAATGAGATTCTACAAGGTAATCATACAGTGGGTTAAAATGTTGCAAACTAAACACTGTAGCCAAGTATTTAACACATTGCAAATAGTTTATGAGAAATAGGTTGCAGTCAAATAATAAACCCTATCCATAAGTCTTAACCATTTAACAAAATCAAATCAATTTGAGAGAAAAGACAACAAGATTGTAACTTAATGACAATTAACAAATCTTTACTTAAAGAGACAGTATGTAAAAATTTCCAAAAACTGAAGGGACAGGTTTCTCTAGATTCTAGTGTATACATTTCATAAATTTTAGCAAAAAAAAAATTCCCCTTTAAGAAATGACATAAGCTAAGGAGTAGTATATCTATAATAGTGTTATTATTTATTTAAAGAAATATTTTGAATTTGAAACTTTGATAAGAAATAATACTAGGTGTGTATGTATATAGAATGATATATAACTGTACAGTTACCATCTTAAATCTAACCTCAGACAAACTGATATTTTTATTACCTGTTAGTTAACTATTGTCCAATATAAACACCTGGTATCATTTTTTACAATTAGTCTGAGAATTTTAACTTGAAGTTTCAAATTTCTGTCCAATAATTTTTAAATGGCTGCCATCTTGAACCTAACCTAACATTTTCTTTCTCATTATAAATAAATACCCTTGTTTCTTCAATTATAACATTTATTCTTCCAAAAACATCACAGTTGACCCTCTCAAGTTTTTTACCTCCAGTTTGCTGAATTCAGGTACAAATAGACAAGGTACGATGTTCGGTGCAGGATTATAGAATACAGTAGAAAATAGTATAAGCCAATCATGTCCGCTTCGTCTTCACTTGCAGCTTTAGATCGGAGAGAAGTGACTTATTACCTAGAGTTCATTTCATGATGTTGTCATGTGTTTTAGATTTAAACCCATCATCAGGGCAACTAGTTTTATTTGTAGGCAGGCACTGTGAAGTCACTAAGCAGGATTTTAGTCATTTCTAACTTTTTCCAAAAACTTCAGAAATTGCAAATGTGGCAAAATTTTAAACTATATTCATCAATGGCAAGATGAAATTTTGAGAAGACTAAAATACTTTTAGATAATTTCCAGAAATTGCATATTTTACAAAAACTATTAAAACAATTTTCATGAAATACAAGATGAAATTTATAAATTTGTTGACAATATGAAGCAAGACAGTGACAGTATGTAAAATATTTGTAAGGTGACCTTGAGAAAAGTTAAATAAAATTTTACCTGATAAGCAGACGACAGAAAATAAGAAACTTGAGGTAGAGCTGCAGTGGGTTGCCCAGCTGAATCTAATAAAGTCCTGTATGCTGCCATGTTAAAATCACACGATCATCAAAATCTCACAATAATCACAAGAATAGTGTAAATTATAATCAGGTAATAGTAAAAGATAGTTTGTGGTTTGTTGAAGTCACTAGTTTGAATTATAAACTATGTTTAGACTAGTGGTCTGTTACTGGTGATGTACGACCCGATACTATGTCAACACTACCTGGTTTAACCCTTTGTCCTCCAACCTTCTTCACTCCAAAATACAATTTGACAATGTTTAAGTTTGCTGTAGTTGTAAGTCGTTTCAAAATATTTTAAAATCCAAGCAGTGTCGGCTCTTCTATCTTTTCAGAAGTTTGAAATTTTTTAGTAATTTTAGAATTTTAGTATTTAATCAGGGGCATTATTCTCCAAAAACTTTACTCAAATAAAATCCAGATTTTAAAGAGATTTTAAAGAGATTGTAAAGAGGTTTTCTAAACTTTTTACGTGTATCGGAGACACAGCATCAATTTACATCATTCTAATTTTCAATCAGATGTCTGTGGTTCATGCAATTCCACTAAAACTAACATGTTTTATGACGTCACTAGAGGGGAACTGCGTAGATATTAATAGTAACTTCCAGTAGCTCCCTCTAGTAACGTCATAAAACGCCTTAGTTTTAGTGGAATTACAAGAACCACAGACGTCTGAATGAAAATTGGAATGGTGTAAATTTAAAATCAATTTTAGTGATTGACCAATCAGATGAATGGAACACATTAAGTTAGGTTAAATTTTCAAGTATAGTTCCTGCTGATTAGTAGTTGTGCTCTATCACTGGTTACCAAAGTTACCACAATTTTACCACCAACCTCAACAATCTGTACAATTATATCAATAAGAAATAATACAGTCAATGATATTAACTCAAATCAATGTAGGTCTATCATAATTTACAAACTCATTTTATTTTTGACTCTCAAAGGGTTAAATAAAATCTGACCCAGAAAACATATCATCTATTACACTATAACAAATGAAGACAACAATTTAGATATTGTGAGTTAGTGTACCAATGAAATGAAATATAGTTTTATATCCTACTGTTTTATATCCTACTGTTCTGTATCTTATTGGTCTAATGAAATGAAATAAGAGTTTTATATCCTACTGTTCTGTATCTTATTAGACTAATGAAATGAAATAGAGTTTTATATCCTACTGTTCTGTATCTTATTGGTCTAATGAAATGAAATAAGAGTTTTATATCCTACTGTTCTGTATCTTATTGGACTAATGAAATGAAATAGAGTTTTATATCCTACTGTTCTGTATCTTATTGGACTAATGAAATGAAATAGAGTTTTATATCCTACTGTTCTGTATCTTATTGGTCTAATGAAATGAAATAGAGTTTTATATCCTACTGTTCTGTATCATTTTGGACTAATGAAATGAAATAGAGTTTTATATCCTACTGTTCTGTATCTTATTGGTCTAATGAAATGAAATAGAGTTTTATATCCTACTGTTCTGTATCATTTTGGACTAATGAAATGAAATAGAGCTTTATAACTTAGGTTCTCAACGATCCTTTCTACCAGCTGATGCTTGGCCAAACCTCTTGGTAATGATTTTACAACGATAACAACTTAGGTTCACGAGGATCCTTTCTACCAGCTGATCTTTGGCCAAAACCTCTTGGTAATGATTTTACAAGGATAACAACTTAGGTTCACGAGGATTCTTTCTACCAGCTGATCTTTGGCCAAAACCTCTTGGTAATGATTTTACAAGGATAACAACTTAGGTTCACGAGGATCCTTTCTACCAGCTGATCCTTGGCCAAAACCTCTTGGTAATGATTTTACAACGATAATAACTTAGGTTCATGAGGATCCTTTCTACCAGCTGGTCCTTGGCCAAACCTCTTGGTATTGATTTAACAAGGATAGCAAAGTAGGTTCACAAGGATCCTTTCTACCAGCTGGTCCTTGGCCAAACCTCTTGGCATTGATTTAACAAGGATAGCAACGTAGGTTCACAAGGATCCTTTCTACCAGCTGGTCCTTGGCCAGACCTCTTGGTATTTATCTTACCAGGACTATTTGTACTCATTAACAGCTATGTTGACTGGAATAATGAAGGAATCTAACAAGTGTAGTTACCAGCAGGAAACATGTAGATCAGTACTTCAATCATTTTGAATCTCGAGTAAATTTCTAGAAGTGTTTATAAATGTATTTCACGTTCCATGTCTTATTAACCTAAATGAATGTAAATTATTGTGCGTACTTGTTTTATTAAGGAAGAATGTGTGAAGGTAAATGCATGTTCATGTTCTGAATATGTTACTGATGAAATCCGAGCCAGTCTTGTTTAAATAAATGTGTTGAGAGACAGTAATATAAATACGTCATTAACCAAGTTGGACAGTTATATTTGTACAAGTCACATTCTACTATGGGTCTTACTATTACTGTTATCTCAAACAAATAACCCAATAAATAACTTGCTTCAACTTTCTATCAAATTTACTAACCATATAAGGCAAGAGTATTTACTATATATGATCATAGGGGCAAGATAAAAGGGGCATGCCCTCTGGTGACCCCAACTATTCCATCAAAAAGGGCATGCTCTTCTTCTGATATCAACCACCTTTAATTAAATGGGCCAGTTAAAAGGGCATGTTCTCTTGTGACTTTTGAACTATTCCATAAAATAAGGCTGGTAAAAAGGGGCATGCTCTTAAATGACATCTCTTCAACACATTATTGCATATTTCTACCAAATTTCTCTTCAGGAGTTAAACCTTATGTTAGAGACCGTGAAAATAAATACCTGAATTCTTAAATCAGCAAATCATTGGTGTTTAGTTTCTAAATATCAAAACATACAGGAAAACCAGTTAATAATATATTAGTTAGGTAACCTCTGTCATATTAAACAGGTTCTTTTGATTGATTTGATTCACTAACTGATTACAAACTATTTGGATAAAGAAAGATGAGAAAATTATCCTGAATAAGGCACTGGCCATGAAGTAAAAAAACAAAGAAAGGGTTTGAAATGAGTAATGTAAACAATAGTAAGAAGGAATAAATAGAAAATGTTAAGGCTCCATTCTGTTACAATATTACCATTAAAAAAACAATCACCGAATTCCAGATCACTTTACAGAGACAGGTAGGTCATTTTTTTAACTAATCATACTTTAGACTCAGAAACTGGAATTATTTAGCTGAACCAATCAGTAAAAGTGTTCATAGTTCACAGTCAAAATTTGAGTCTTCAAATCTATGTGTGTCTAGAATTATCTGTGTTTGAATGTTAAAATGACGACTCATCAATTTAAGATACTCTGTGATATATAGAAAAGATATATATAGATAAAGTGAGTAAAATTCCTAGTTTGAGATATTTTTAAAGGAATTATGTGATTTTCGTACATTTTAGTACTTCTGAAGACTATTTACATATATTCAAGACTAAAATCAACCCCCCAAAATGGCGCATCTGTCCCTGTAAACAAAGCTATTTAGATAAAGTGAACCACTGTCCTATATATTCATTGATTTAATATCTATATATATTAATAAGTGGTGTATGATTTAAACTATGATAGTGAAACTTCGTTCTTAGTCAGAAAATCAATCACTGACATCCAGACCTATCTATATCAATTACCTCCCTTATCTTGACGTTTATGACGGGTAAATTGGCGGTGTTTGATTTTCAGAGATAATTTCATAATACATAATCTGTTTATCGATAAAGATTCCGAAACAAGAATAATATTATTCCATAAACTCATTCAGATTTTAAATCATATTTTTTTAAGATTCTAGAAAATATGATATATAAATTGATTTGGTAATCACCTTCAAACACTATATATCTAAAAAATAGAGTCTGGGGCACACTAGATATTAACTCAGAGGAGCGACCCAGGTATCTGTACTCTGATCAATTCTACGAAATAACACGGCATGTGGATGGTAAATATTTTGGGGCAAGGGCAATAACTCTGCTTCTAACAGTCGAAAATAGCTCAAATTCGAACTTGATCTTCGTTTTATGACTATGTATACACATACCGAATCTCATTTGATTCCATCAAAAAATCTACTTTTGAGCGTTTACAGCGTTTACAAGCGTTTACGGACGGACGGACTAACAGGGGTGTCGACAATATATGTCCACATAGAGAGATGTGGGTGTATAAAAATGTATGTATTTTTCTAAATGATTTTTGACTGAATCTGGTTATTTAGGGTATCTCTCCGTGGTCTCTACAACCGTAAAGAGCTAAGGTCATTGGCAAGATTAATTTGAAGTCTGTAATCTGGTGTAATAAACTATTAATGAGATTTTCAATCTAAATTGAACTCTAGTAAATAGACCTGTAAGTTAAACAACCACATCCCTTAACATCCGTAAAAGTCAAGTCACCTCACAACAATTTCAGAAAAAATTTAGAAATCTGTTTTCACAAAAGACAATAGCTGTATGATTACCACATGTCACCACTATTTTAACCAACTTCCCCTCCAGGCTGGCAACCTGTTTATAACTTTCTCTGGTGATAAAATTCACTGTTTTTATGTTTTATACAAGTCACTGTCTCAGAGGTTTTTAACCTATTTCTTTCTATTCACCCTTTCAGAGTTCTTAATCAATTGAATTACCCTCCCTCCCCCCCTTCTTTCCCTTCTATGATTCCTTACTATTTCAGGATTTTCTCCTAGGTCTCCTCCTGCAACCTTTTTCTTTCTAATACCCCTTTCCTTGTTCAATTGAATAACCCCCTTTCCCTGTAATTCCTTACTGTTTCACAATTTTCTCTGTAATATTTTTCGCGTTGGTGAATTACCCCCTTCCCCATATAAATTCTTACTATTTCACGATTTTCCCCCGAGGTTTTCCCTGGATTCCCTTTTCATGTCTGAGAATATATCTTGACCGATATAAAACAACTTAAATTATCATTCTCTACAATTTTATGCCAGACTTCAAAACACCTTATAACCTCCCAAAACTTCAAAATTACCTCCAGGTTGAAAACACCTGATCTATGTAAATAATATTCTGTATTATTATGTTTTATTCTAGTTTTCTCAAGGATGTATATTCACTTCAGGCTAGAGTTTATATTTGATTGAATTTTGATAGATTCTCTTATCAATAATAAAATAATTTACATTAAAAAACATTCAAAAGGGCATTCTATTTGAATGATACATTTTTACTATTCAAATAAAAACTGTAAATTCTATGTTAGTTTTGTCGAGCTGTCATTTTAAATCAAGATTGTCCGCAAGAACTTAGAACCAAAGACCTACATGACTTAGTTAAAAACTCAGTTTAATTAACATTAAACCCAACTTTTGTTCTGTTTTTTTTTATTAGTTTTTATTTTTAGTATAGCCACTTCACAGTAGGGTCTAACGACAACCGTCTTGAACATTCGTCAAATTAACTATTTATACAAGACTTCGGTTGTTGACTGTTAAAAATTCTAAATGATATCTGAAATTTGATTCAAATCAAGTTTTACAGTTGGAAATAATCTTATTATCTTGTTGGTCAAATTTAAACTTTATCAAGCTACAACCAAATAACTCTTCAGTACAACAATACAAGGGACATAACTGTTTTTAAAACTGGACCACAATAATTTAATACATTCAGACAAATATTATATTTTCTTACAAATTAATATTGCTAATTTACTATCTTGATGACTTGTAAAATAAGATATGATTCATATCCTCACTGCCACAATCTACTTAATGTCAACTATTACAAATCATAGCACTCAATTATATAAGATTTCAACGACATTTAGAAGTGGAGAGTAGATATAACAAAAAACGCAAGGGGTATATTATGGTATAACTCTCTTCTTTAATAACAAAGTACATAACATTTCAACACAATTTACACGTGTCCTCATTTCATCTGATAACGTCACGTGTAAATTGTGTTGAAACGTTATATATTTTGTTATTAAAGAAGTGAGTTATACCCCTTGTGTTTTTTGTTATATCCACTCAATTACATGTTCTTCCAAATAGTTTTCAGTCTTTCTGTTGTGATTGGCTGTATTCTCTAATGTACGATCCAATCAGATCACTCCATTTACCAACTTCTGTGATACAAGAAAGGTGGCTATTGCAGTCAAGGTATTTGATGCATTTTGTAATAGCTTGACATTGTGAACATTAAATGCCACAAAAAAACCCTACTTCAGTCTAAATCTATTCAAAATTAGAGACTTATAGATATCTAAACCACCATTTACAACAAGATAACACTTAGTCCATTTCTACACCTAATTAGACTAGGTACCTGTACAAAAGACACCATCTGAAATGTACCTCTTGGCCTCCCCTAAACAGTAGACTGACATGTACCTCTGGGCCTCCCCTAAACAGTAGACTGACATGTACCTCTGGGCCTCCCCTAAACAGTAGACTGACATGTACCTCTGGGCCTCCCCTAAACAGTAGACTGACATGTACATCTGGGCTTCCCCTAAACAGTAGACTGACATGTACATCTGGGCTTCCCCTAAACAGTAGACTGACATGTACCTCTGGGCCTCCCCTAAACAGTAGACTGACATGTACATCTGGGCTTCCCCTAAACAGTAGACTGACATGTACATCTGGGCTTCCCCTAAACAGTAGACTGACATGTACCTCTGGGCTTCCCCTAAACAGTAGACTGACATGTACATCTGGGCTTCCCCTAAACAGTAGACTGACATGTACATTTGGGCTTCCCCTAAACAGTAGACTGACATGTACATCTGAGCTTCCCCTAAACAGTAGACTGACATGTACATCTGGGCTTCCCCTAAACAGTAGACTGACATGTACATCTGGGCTTCCCCTAAACAGTAGACTGACATGTACCTCTGGGCCTCCCCTAAACAGTAGACTGACATGTACCTTTGTAAGTGTTTGTTCAGGTTTTTGGTGATCTAATATTATTGATGTACTGTATAAACAGACAGGGGGAGGTAATAAGTTTGTGATAGATGCCTACTGGAAGTAGACTCTGTTAAATTATGAGGTAAAGGGGCTGAGTGGGGACCACAGAATTTTCAAGAGGGGCAGGAGCACTAGGAATAGAGACATCAATGTGATGTTTTAAACTGAGGGGTCGTAGCTTAATTCTTATGGGCCATGATGCCTCCCCCCTTTTTGTACTGTTATTTTGTTTTTCTCTGATTGATGACTTATGAAGTCTATTTGGAAGTGTATATATCAAGTAGTAAAGACAGGGTGAGTAAAAGGTTTGTCGTCTGATAGATTCTGTTTGTAAGTGTATATCAATAGTATATATCAATAGTAATATTAGTAATACAATGTATAACAGTTAAATCATGTTTAAATCTACTATTAGTAAAATAGAGAGAGAGAGACTGACTACCTTGTAGTTAGACATAACATCAGGATAACCAGCAGCTACAGGTATTTTTCTGGCCATCATTGGAATGCCATTACCTCCATTAACGCTCACGGCCATTTTTTAACCTCCTTCCAATTTAGCAACACCTTTTAGTATAAAGTTGTCATAGAGTAACTGTTATATATCTCAATGGTTGGACGGACACAACACTAGTATTGACAACTTTAATACTTAGCCTACTTAACCTCTGTGATAAATACAGGGCTTTCTGAGTTGTAACAATTATTAAAGAAGGATTAGTCAGTTCTGGAAATGGAATGAATGGAGTTTTAGGTCATACTCTTCTGCACCTGATTTGGCTAATGAAGACGTACAATGCCATGCACTGTGCAATGAGGGAAATTTTGCCTGTAGCACAGGGCCACCAATTATTTCATGTCCCATCTGAACACCTAAACGCTTTTCCATGTCAGTCCTTATTACCTACATCACTGACAGGGGGTAACCATATTGAAAAATTTTTATTTTGACTATGCTGGATTGAACCCTAGACTTTCAGGTTAGCGAGCAAGCATCTAACTTACTGACAGGGGGAAACTGGGTTGAAAAATCTGAAGGTATTAGCTTGACCTATGGTGGGATTGAACCCTGGACCTTCAGGTTAGTGAACAAGCATCTAACTTACTCAGCCACTGGTGCTCTCACCTCTCAGTAAGTTTAAAGAATTTGATATCAGTATATCAACATACAAGACGTATTCGTGAAGCAATCACCGTTGATATCAATTATTGAAAATTATCCAACCTCCCAAGACTGGAAAAGAGGGCAGACTGACTTGATGGAGGGACAACAGTTGAAGTTGAAATTCAAAATGCAGCAAGTCTGTGGAAGCATCATGGATTCAAGCTTCTCATGGAGGTGGAGCATCTATGGTTCTCTCCCAGACAATTTTGATAAATAAAATTAATGTGGTGCATTTTGGCATATATTTTTGGGCAAAAAAGTATATAAATCATATTTAAAATATGGTACAAGAGTATTGCGGGTGCAAAAAAATTGTCTAGGGGGCAAGGGGGGATTTGTTGGTGTTGTCACTGACTATTTCCCGTCAAAACTTATCTTTAACAGCCTGTGTCAGTGCTTCCAGAAGTCAGCCGGGTGTCGGCTCTCACCCCCTCTCATATCTTGAAACAGCCACTTTATGGATTTCTATATCCTCAACCAGCCTGTTTCTATCTACCATTCTTTACTAGGTCATGGCTTTTATTATACACAATTTAGTGAATGTAAACTATTCTGTTATATTGACAATCTTAGTTAACAGTAAAAATACTGTCAATGTCAGTCATATCTATTGTCACCTATCATGTCACTGAGTATTGACATGTCAAAACTTTATATTAACTCCAGAATTATCCCTGTTTGACAGTTAAAAAATGACTGGTCTGATTTAGAAGAGACATCTTTAGTAATAGGAATTATTTAGCTAATCAGTAATAATGTTCACAGCTCACCATTGAAACTTGAGCCTTCAAATAATAAATTATGCATGTTAAATAGTTCTAAATACTTTGTGATATATAGAAAAGGAACCTATAGAAATAGGAATAGAAATTCCTAGTTCGAGATATTTTTGAAGGAATTATGTGATTTTTGTACATTTCTAGTACTTCTGAAGACTATTTACATAATATACAAATCAACCCCTGAAATAGCGCCCCCGACCCTATTGAATCAACTTTTAATCCTCCCACTCTCCTCTCCCCCCCTCCCTCTGAAAGGGCTGGCTAACAGTACCCTAAGTTGGGAGCTAGGCCATGTTTTCTCAAAATGATTTAAGAACTAGTATATCCTAGAAACAGTTTTAAAGATCAAAGAATGTTTAGAGAATAGTTCACTAGGAGATAGATATACCCAGTAATTACTAGAATCAAACTGAATCAAACTAACAATCACCCAGTTAATATTCATATAGGAAGTAGGGAGTCTGCCATATTGCTCTAGGGGTGAAGAATAAATCCATAGAGAAACATATCTTAATAAAACAGGTAGAGTTTAATCAATGATGATATGAGATCAGGGGAGAATTGAATTTAAAAAAAGAAATAAACTTGACTAACAATCTGAAAACAAAACAAAACCTAACATCCACACAACATTTTGATGAAACATTGAAAGCAGCTAATGAACTTTTCATATGAGGAAGTATATCAATTATAAGTGAGTAAGTATTTCATAATGAAAAGTGGTATCAGGTGTCTAGAAGAGTAAGCATACCCTGTCTAGCACCACAATCCCTCATATGAGGAAGTATATCAATTATAAGTGAGTAAGTATTTCATAATGAAAATTGGTATCAGGTGTCTAGAAGAGTAAGCATACCCTGTCTAGCACCACAATCCCTCATATGAGGAAGTATATCAATTATAAGTGAGTAAGTATTTCATAATGAAAAGTGGTATCAGGTGTCTAGAAGAGTAAGCATGCCCTGTCTGATGCCACAATAAGACAATCTAATAAGACACTACAGTTTCAAATTGTCCCAAAGACCCACCAGGTTTCCCTTTTAGTGCTGACAAACCAACATTAACATGAGATATTAGGTGTTAATGTTAATATTCATATAGGAAGTAGGAAGTCTGCCATATTGCTCTAGTACTGGAGAATAAATCTATAGAGAAACATATCTTAATAAACCAGCTGATACTTCATCTTTACACTATCTTTATCTTTTACCACACACTGTTTCTATAAATACATCTCTATAGAGAAACATGAGCCAGTTTTATCAGTATTCCAGTTGACTAACAGACTGACTAGTGTTTTATATTTTTAACTAGAATTGATGAGAAAACAGTTTTATAATGTCCATTTATTTACAGTGGTTTGATTAGAATGGTGAGAGCCTGTAAAGATAATCTTGAACAAGAATAGCTGAGAATTGAAAATCTCTTTAAGCAAGACTATTCCATCAATTAAAGACAGTGGACTACAGCCATATATGCCCACCACAGCATGCGGATGGTAAATATTCAAGATTTTGGGGCAAGGGCAATAACTCTGCTTCTAACGGTCGAAAATAGCTAAAATTCGAACTTGATCTTCGTTTTATGACTATATATACATGTACCCAATTTCATTTGATTCCATCAAAAAATCTAGTTCATTTACAAGCAAATGTAAACGGACAGACGGACAAAGAATGGAAAAATCAGTGGTAAAGGTTGTATAGTACTGGACTCTTCCAAAGAGAAGTATCCTCAGGTGTTTCCAAAAAAGTAAGCAAGATTTAAATTGTCCATACGTTTAATACAGGTTTTTTTTAAATATACATCTGTAGCCATATTTTCAAAAACTTAGTGATGGATGATTTTAATGTTCCAGTCATCTGATTGGTCAATCACTAACATTGACATTAAATTTACCTTTATTATCCAATCAAATTTCAGCGTTTCTTAAATGGAGATTTGATCTTAATTAAGATATTTTAAATGTTCCTGTCAATCATGATTATAAATTTCTAGTTATATTATTCTCTCAGAGAACTGTATTTAATATCTTCTAGATCTTATTTTATGTAAATTATTACAAAACCAAATCTAGGGAGTAAAACTCCAACTGACTGTAGGCTGTATGTAAGTACTATAAGATAGGAGTAAATAGTGATATATTTTGGGGGGCCGGGTCTTCAGGCCGGTGAGAGATCTTATTAACATCTGAAATCTGTCTAATCTTTACATGCTCAAAGTTCATCTCGCACAGTTTGAAATCTGTTGGCTTCTTTCAGTCCTCAGGCCCCCAGCCTCATGGGGCTTTGAGACACACCTCTGATTCCCCCCTCCCCCCCTCTGTCAGGAATATTCTAGATACACCCCTGACTGAGAGTAAAAGTGAACTTACCGTAGGCTGTATGTAAGTACTATAAGATGTAGGATTAGGTGAAGAATATCTCACTCCTTGTTGATTTCTATAGTATGTAGAACCAGTCCAGGTGGGAGGGGTCTGTGGCTGGGGATACATACCAGCCCCTGGGGTAGCTGACGGAGACATGGTGGTATTTTTAGGGGTGAATACTGGACGAGGTTGCTGAAAAAAAGAAATAAATATCAAATCAATAAATGTATAAAATAAAACAGAGATAAAGGGATGGAGTTCAACGTTTAAACATGTGGACTCTCTGAAAGAGATGCTGAGTTGACAAACCTAAATACCAAATAAACATTATTAGCTATGTGGACTCTCTGAAAGAGATGCTGAGTTGACAAACCTAAATATCAAATAAACATTATTAGCTATGTGGACTCTCTGAAAGAGATGCTGAGTTGACAAACCTAAATATCAAATAAACATTATTAGCTATGTGGACTCTCTGAAAGATACTGAGTTGACAAACCTAAATACCAAATAAACATTATTAGCTATGTGGACTCTCTGAAAGAGATACTGAGTTGACAAACCTAAATACCAAATAAACATTATTAGCTATGTGGACTCTCTGAAAGGGATGCAGAGTTGACAAACCTTAATACCAAATAAACATTATTAGCTATGTGGACTCTCTGAAAGAGATGCTGAGTTGACAAACCTAAATACCAAAATAACATTATTAGCTATGTGAACTCTCTGAAAGAGATACTGAGTTGACAAACCTAAATACCAAATAAACATTATTAGCTATGTGGACTCTCTGAAAGATACTGAGTTGACAAACCTAAATATCAAATAAACATTATTAGCTATGCGGACTCTCTGAAAGAGATGCTGAGTTGACAAACCTAAATACCAAATAAACATTATTAGCTATGTGAACTCTCTGAAAGATGTCAAGTTGACAAACCTAAATACCAAATAAACATTATTAGCTATGTGGACTCTCTGAAAGAGATACTGAGTTGACAAACCTAAATACCAAATAAACATTATTAGCTATGTGGACTCTCTGAAAGATACTGAGTTGACAAACCTAAATATCAAATAAACATTATTAGCTATGTGGGCTCTCTGAAAGAGATGCTGAGTTGACAAACCTTAATACCAAATAAATATTACTAGCTATGTGGACTCTCTGAAAGATACTGAGTTGAAAACCTTCAAAGTTTAAACAATATTAGCTATGTGGACTCTCTGAAAGGGATGCAGAGTTGACAAACCTAAATTTCAAATAAACATTATTAGCTATGTGGACTCTCTGAAAGAGATGCTGAGTTGACAAACCTAAATACCAAATAAACAATATTAGCTATGTGGACTCTCTGAAAGGGATGCAGAGTTGACAAACCTAAATTTCAAATAAACATTATTAGCTATGTGGACTCTCTGAAAGAGATGCTGAGTTGACAAACCTAAATACCAAATAAACATTATTAGCTATGTGGACTCTCTGAAAGAGATGCAGAGTTGACAAACCTTAATACCAAATAAACATTATTAGCTATGTGGACTCTCTGAAAGGGATGTCAAGTTGACAAACCTTAATACCAAATAAACATTATTAGCTATGTGGACTCTCTGAAAGGGATGTCAAGTTGACAAACATTAATACCAAATAAACATTATTAGCTATGTGGACTCTCTGAAAGGGATGCAGAGTTGACAAACCTTAATACCAAATAAACATTATTAGCTATGTGGACTCTCTGAAAGGGATGCAGAGTTGACAAACCTAAATACCAAATAAACATTATTAGCTATGTGGACTCTCTGAAAGGGATACTGAGTTACTGTTTATAAGACATATAGAAATAGGCCTAGGTAAAGAAGATATATAGAATATACTATTTCTAACATTTATTAACTCAATGTTTCACAGGTTTATACAGACAGTGTTATCATGAGAAAATGATGCTGTGTTGAAAAACTTAAATATGAAATAAACAATATTAACTATGTGCACTCTCTGAAAAGATGCAGAACTGAATTCTAATTTAACATTATTAGTTTTACTTCAAAAATATACTATTAACTGGACACTTTTTTGTAACATGACAATCTAGACTACAGTCTACAACTCAACAATCTGGACTATTGCCAATATGATTATATTTTCAGATGTTTATTTTTCTTCATCTGATTTTTCAGCACCATTACTAATAATAACATCACTCATAATATCTAACTGTAGTAGAAAGAGAAAAGCACTTTTCTAGGCATAAGAAACTATATATCAGGGTAGGGGAAACAGGGGATAGGGAGACAGGGCATCTGTGTTATTTTTCAACACCATTACTAATGATAACATTACTCATAATATCTAGCTGTAGTAGAAAGAGAAAAGCACTTTTCTAGGCATAAGAAACTATATATCAGGGTAGGGGAAACAGGGAATAGTGAGACAGGGCATCTGTGTTATTTTTCAACACCATTACTAATGATAACATTACTCATAATCTCTACCTGTGCCACACTGCATGGCAGGGCAGGGCAGGGCAGGGCAGAAAGGGCAGGGCAGAAAGGGGCAGAAAGGGGAGAAGAGGGAAATGAGGGGAACAGGATGGGGAGGGGAGCAAAACACTATCATTATTTATGTTCTCGGGAAAGGACAGCATCAAAACTCAAGAAAAATCTCTCATTAAAGACATTGTAAAAAGGTTTTCTAAATTTTGTATATATATCTGCGACACATCAATTTACACCATTCCAATTTTTTATCCTGCAATTCCACTAAAACTAAATTTTACATTTTTTTTACAATATTTTAAAGTCCTTTATATTCAGAGAAATAGCCAGTGTTCAAAATCAATGTCAAACATCACTGGAAAAAAATTATTTGGTTTGGAGGGATCTGTCAGATTTTTTAACACCAATACTTTCAACAAACTCAGATTAGAAAAGTACAAAATCTGTGAAAAATTAAATATCTGAGAATAAAACATACCTATAACAGAACAAGATGATAAATCTGTACAGATAAACAGAGAATATAACATACCTATAACAGAACAAGATGATAAATCTGTACAGATAAACAGAGAATATAACATACCTATAACAGAACAAGATGATAAATCTGTACAGTCTATGAATCTATTCTCTATGGTACAGATAAACAGAGAATATAACATACCTATAACAGAACAAGATGATAAATCTGTACAGATAAACAGAGAATATAACATACCTATAACAGAACAAGATGATAAATCTGTACAGTCTATGAATCTATTCTCTATGGTACAGATAAACAGAGAATATAACATACCTATAACAGAACAAGATGATAAATCTGTACAGTCTATGAATCTATTCTCTATGGTACAGATAAACAGAGAATATAACATACCTATAACTGAACAAGATGATAAATCTGTACAGTCTATGAATCTATTCTCTATGGTACAGATAAACAGAGAATATAACATACCTATAACAGAACAAGATGATAAATCTGTACAGTCTATGAATCTATTCTCTATGGTACAGATAAACAGAGAATATAACATACCTATAACTGAACAAGATGATAAATCTGTACAGTCTATGAATCTATTCTCTATGGTATAGATAAACAGAGAATATAACATACCTATAACAGAACAAGATGATAAATCTGTACAGTCTATGAATCTATTCTCTATGGTACAGATAAACAGAGAATATAACATACCTATAACTGAACAAGATGATAAATCTGTACAGTGTATGAATCTATTCTCTATGGTACAGATAAACAGAGAATATAACATACCTATAACTGAACAAGATGATAAATCTGTACAGTGTATGAATCTATTCTCTATGGTACAGATAAACAGAGAATATAACATACCTATAACAGAACAAGATGATAAATCTGTACAGTGTATGAATCTATTCTCTATGGTACAGATAAACAGAGAATATAACATACCTATAACTGAACAAGATGATAAATCTGTACAGTGTATGAATCTATTCTCTATGGTACAGATAAACAGAGAATATAACATACCTATAACAGAACAAGATGATAAATCTGTACACTGTATGAATCTATTCTCTATGATACAGAATGATACAATAGAAATATGTCTATCTTCCTAGTTGAAACACTTGACATTGTATAAATTTCAATAGGAAATAAATTCTATTGTTTGATACATTGTGATACTTTGTTGCATAATTATCATAATAAATTAACAGACCAGCTATTTAAAATATTGAAAACTCTTAACGCAGGCCTTTAAACCTGCAAAATTTACCTTATTTCACACTGCATGGCCATACCACTATTTATATTGAACATTGAAACATTAATAAGATCATGTGTTTATACCTACAAAATTTACTTCATTTCCCACTGCATGGCATTATCAGCCTTCATGTTGCACATTGGAAACCCTAAGCTCATGCCTTTAAACCTGCAAAACTTACCTCATTCCACACTGCATGGCATTACCAGAATTAATTCATACCCTGCACATTTAAAACCTTAAGCTCAAGCCTTTATACAAGCAAAATTTACTTCATATCCCACTGCAAGGCATTACCAGTATTTGTTGAACACTGTAAATCCTAAACTCAGGCCTTTAAACCTTACCTCATTTTACACTGTATGGCATTACCAGTCTTTACCCTGAACATTGAAAACCAAGTCCATGCCTTCATAATTTACCTGACCCCACACTGTATGGTATTATCAGTCTTTACCCTGAACATTGAAAACCAAGTCCCTGCCTTCATAATTTACCTGACCCCACACTGTATGGTATTACCAGTCTTTACCCTGAACATTGAAAACCAAGTCCCTGCCTTCATAATTTACCTCACTCCACACTGCATGTTATTTTCAGTATTTATGCTACACAATGAAAAACCCTAAGACTGAATGAAAACCTAAGTAATTTAATAATACAACTCAGATAACCAGCAAGTTTAGAGAACAAGATGAATACAACTCATAAACAAACAAACAGACCAAGTTATCAGAAAGTTACTAATTAACATAGTTCAGAGTAAAATCAGAAAGTCTGGGGTGATGAGAGCTCAGAAAAAAACAATAGACAGTGAGGTATGACTATAACTTGTTATGTTTAATGTGAAATACACCTATTAATCAAAAAACATCTATTCTCTAACTACAATCGCTTCTGAATTCAATTTCGACAATCATTTTTATATGAATTGAAATATCAACTATAAAATATTACTGAGAGACTTAGATGGTCTTTGGGTTGATGAAAATGTTAACCACTGGAAAAGTTATTATTTGTTAAAATGATTTTACAGAGGGGAATTTTCAGTCTGAAATGTAGGTCATTTTTAAGTGAATATTCTTTTCTGCACCATATGCGCTTATGAAGACAGGAATTTTCTAGTAGGGAAGTGTGTCTATTTTAAATGTAATATAACTGAACTTTATATTTCTATAGACCTAAAGACATTCTAAAACAAATGACATAAAGTTTAAAAATTTATTTTGAATATTTATAAAATGAGAGAAAAATTTCATTTCAACATTCTACATTGACAGATTATAATGGTACAGTTCTTCAATTCAGCATAGCATTCACTACTCCTCCTTTCTGGCACTGATAAGAATAAAACTGTTTAGCAGCTATCCTTGTAAAATTTACCTTATTGCACACTGCAATAGTAAGGATAAAGAAGTAAGACATAGAACTCAATTTTACTCATTTTCATGGCGTAGTTATAATTGATATACAGTCTAACTTGTATTAAGCAGCCAGTCAAGGGAATGCTCAAACGTGGCTGCTTACTAAGGGGTGGTGTTTAATAGAGGTATGGTTAATCTTGATTTTAATTTATGGGATTAACAAGGATTATTGATAAATGACCGTTGATTGCAGGGTGACATGTGTTTAGTGTTAAGAAAATGGTGACCGCTGGCCATATCAAGAGGGTGGTGTTGAATAGAGGTAAATTAGGTTGAAAATTGCACGGGATGTATTTTTGGTGGCCGTTCATTAAAGGGTGGTGCTGAATACAGGTGACTGTTAGACCAAGTTAGACTGTAGTTATAATTGAAGAATTAATTTGGCATAATTTCCCTAGAATGAACATGTGGAGCAGCTTTCCTGACCAAATTTCCCTGATTGCACACTGCAATGCTAGTATGGTTGTATGTATTTAAGTCAGAAAGAGCAGAGATGGAAGAAGCCAACGTTAACTTGTCATCTACCAATCAACCAAGAAAAGTAGGACATAAAACTCCATTTTCATTATCTAAGCATTGATAGAATGAAAGTATTGAGCAGATTTCCTGGCAAAATTTCCCTCATTGCACACTGCAAGGCAAGGCTAGTATTTTTATGTATTTAACCTCTGTAAGATGCAAAAATGTAGAACATTCAAAAGTGGCAGAAAAGTAGGTCATAACAAAATTGGCATTGATAAGAATGAAAGAGATGAACTAATAAATCTGTCCTGGTAAAATTTTCCCCATTTCACACTGCAAGGCAATGTTAGTGTGATTGTATGAGTTAACCTCAGTAAGATACAGAAGTAGAACACAACAAAAATGGCATAGATAAGTAGGCCCATGGAAATATGAAGCCACAAATGTTTTTAAAGCAACCAACAATTTCCCCTATTGAACACTGCAAGGCAATGTTAGTGTGATTGTATGAGTTAACCTCAATAAGATACAGAAGTAGAACACAACAAAAATGGCATAGATAAGTAGGCCTATGGAAGTATGAAGCTAAGAACGTTTTTTAACAACCAACAATTTCCCCTATTGCACACTGCAAGGCCAGGCTAGTATGCCTGTATGGGTTAACCTCAGTAAGGTACACAAAAATAGGACACAACATAAATGGCACAGAAAACTATGAAAGTATGAAGCTAGGAATGTTTTAAACCTACCTGCATGTAATATTCATACATATTGTCAGCAAAAACAAATCACACGTAAATCCAAACTTTAAATTAACAGAATCCACATAGTTTAATCCAATCAAACGCTGACTAGACACTCGAAAGATACGAAAGTATGGAGGGGAAATGGTAGTGGAAGAGAGAAGTAGAGAGTAGAGTAGAGTATATTATGGTACTATAATATCTATTGACTATAATCTATATATAGACTAGAATTAACTAGGGTTAGTTAGATGTTGGAATATAGATGAACAGTTATCTATCTCTCTCTCTCTCTCTCTGGTCTAGTTTTTTTTTTAACTTGCAAGGAACATCTGGTCTAGTCTACCGTACTTTTCCTGATAAACATTATTATTTATGGTAAACTAGAATATAGTCACAAGTTTCACATCAATAATTCATCTTAAAGGGACAGAATCGCCATTTTCAGGTGTTGATTTGATTGTTGAATATATGTAAATAGACTTCAAAAGTACTAAATCAAATAATTCCTTCAAAAATACTTCAAACTAGGAATTTTACTCACTATTTCTATATATGATTTTTCTATATATGGCAGTGTCTCAAGAAAAGAAGAGTTGTCATTTTCAAACGTAGATAATTCTGGAGACACATGTATTTGAAGGCTCAAATTTAGATTGTGAGTTGTGAACACTATTACTTAATGGTCAAACAAATGGCCAACCTGTCCCTTAAATTGAAGTTTTGTTATATAATAACTATATGTCCAGAACTAATGTCCAGAACTAACAAATCTAGGAAGTCTAGAGAGATGTCTTAGTCTGCACACTTTAAATAACGAAATATTTATAGGCCTTCTCACGTATTCACTTTAATTTTGAATCAAAAATCTTATTCAGTCTCTGGTTTTTAGGTATTAATGGGTGAAAGCCGACATTGGGTCAACTCCCAATCAATGCCATGCAGTGTGCAATGAGGGAAATTTTATTCTTTTTGGATTTCGAACAGTCAAGGCATCCTGTAGTCATTTTATTGTCCCTACTGAACTTCAATGTCAACCTATATAAATGACAGGGGGCAGGAATAGATTATAAAATCTGAAGGTATATCATTATTATGTGTATATATGTGATTGAGCCATGGAAAGTCAGTAAGTTAGCCTACCCATCTTCACAATGTCAAACTATTACAACCTTCAGCTGATACCTTGACTGCAATAGCCATTTTTACATTTTTTCTTTTGAGGGCTCAAGTTGGCTGTATTCGCTAGGATACAATCAAATTGCTGCATTCTGTGATACAAAAAAGGTAACTATTACAGTCAAGGTATAAGACAAAGTTTAGTTTGACATTGTTTAGATATAACCTACCAAGATATAGCCAGTTTGTTGATGTAATTTATAATATTCTATTGTAGGTTGAATAAAACAAGAGACAGATGAGATAAGAGATTATATTGTGAATAATATCTGAATATTGTAGAGAATAATTAGAATGATGTTTAGATGATTAGACATTAATATATATCATAACCTGACCCTTGTATCATGATTAATAAACTATTGTTGTATGATTGAAGATACCCAGCACTAACAGTAGGGCCACAGAATAAAAGATTTAGTGTAGATTAGGTACTATTTGGTTACATTCAGGGAGGTTGAACTGGAAACTAAGACTGCTGTGATTCTCAAATGATTTGGTGGAAGGGCAGAGAAAGGACAATTAAAGATTCAGTATAGATGATAAGGCACAATAAAATTATATACAGAAATATAACTGGGACTTGTATACAATCTATTAAGAGACTTCAACCTCATAAATCTTGATAACATTGGTCAAGTTTTTAATGAAGATATACAATGCCTTGCAGTGTGGAATGAAGGAAATTTTACCAGCTCAGCTGCATAAGAAAGAATTGAAAACTCATAAATGTTGAGAAGAGTGTTCAGCTATAACAAGAGATAAAACCATTCAATTTTTATACCCAATTTTCCCCTGCCCTGTAAACACGTGTATAGTTTAGTTTCAGCTCTACAATGGTGAAATGCAGTAACTTTATTATTTACTCTAAATCACTTTTTTGAACCATTGGAATCAGAATTTCAAGCTCTATTTGGTAGGATATATCCTAACAATCATTGAACAAAACTTATTAAGATTAGTAGGTGACAAAGCACTAACTCCATAACTTGAATATATTCTCCATTCAGCCCCGTCGTTAGGGTGGGGTCCCTGGAGGCTGGGACCAAGCAAGTGAGAATTAAGCCCCAGCAAAATCTTCTTCAGTTCAGCAGAGATTGATTCATTTACAATGTCTTTGTACAAAATCAAAAAGATATAGATTTTGAGACATTTTTGGCACCTCAAAATTGTCAGAAATGAGTTCTCTGGGTCTTTAATTCTTCAAATTTTCTGAGTACAAAATCTGATCCCCAGCATCAATTTATTCCTGGCGACGGGGCAGTCTTCATTGAAAAAGTATCTGTTGTTATATATATAGGAAATATGTGACGAAGCAAAAAGGCAGTAAGTGTGAAGAAAAGTTTAAGATGCAGTTTTCTCAATATGTAAAAAAATCTTTTGTTGTGCTCCCTAAAAATTTTGGGCAAAACACTTTTGTCCAGTCCTTAAATATATAGCTCAATGGCTTGTACAGGTCCAGGGTTCTATTAAAACAATGCGGGGGTTAGGCAGTATGGTCATGATAAAACCTGATATTTGTAAAACTCTTACAGACTGTAAGTTACAGTAGCCCTCACACCATAGTAAACACCAGTTGAGTTTAATTGCGAATGAAAATAGCAATAACAGTTTTTGAACCCATCTCTCATTCAACTGAGTTGGGAGCTCATGTCCACTAGCTCACTTTAATTATTCACAACCATACACAACTGGTAGTTGCTATTGTATGAGGGCTCCTTAAGGCATGCAAATTGAATTTTGACAATCATTTTCATATGAATTGAAATATCAACTACAAAATATTACTGAGAGACTTGGATTGTCTTTGGGTTGATGACAATTTTAACCAGTGGAAAAGTTATTATTCGTAAAAATGATTTTACAAAGGGGAATTTTCAGTCTGAATAGTAGGTCATTTTTACTAGATTTTCTGGAAGGGAAGTGTGTCTATTTTAAATGTAATATAACTGAACCTTATTTTTCTATGGATCCGGAGATATAGTTGAAGACAAATGACATACGATTGAATATATTATTTTGAAAATTTCTGAAATTAGTGAAAAAATTCAACTCAGAGCTCAATGTATTCGAACAGTAGAATGAAATTCACAATTGGGAATGACCTTCAGAGGATGGACTAAGATTATTGATTCAGATTGAAAGTGATTAATTTTTAAAGTAGGTGTCTTTATTTGAATACACTGACCCCACCCTGCCTCTGTCAGGTCGTCATTAAGAAATCATCCACACACCCTCCCTCCCCTTCCTTCTTCAATTTCCATTCTTGCTCTCGATTCAAGGTCAAATTTTATCACAAATTGATTTGAAGAAACCCGCAGAGAAAAATCTCCAGCCAAAAAAAAACATGGGATATAAAAACGAAAATAAAGTACCCACCCCAACAGCTATGTTGACAATCATCTTGAGAGAGTTTCCATCACACGGGACAAGAGACTCGATGGCACCGAAATTCTATCAGCCATGTGTAAAAGATGGTCTAAGGGGAACAACTCTGTTTATCAATTACCAGTTTTATTTGTGGTCTGGTTGTTTATTATTCAAGGGACGTAATTCAGTTGTTTTTTTTAGATGAATTTGTTATGAAGTAGCTGAATCTATCTTATTTCTGCAACTTTTCAGGTAATTTTCAGTCTATTTAGATCGGAATGTTTGTAGAAACTATTTCTTGTATCGTCTAGAAAGCAGAAAGACAGCTGACAATCTTCCAATTGATTATTACTGGTGAAAATGGTAGTTGAATAACGAGAGATCGATAAGGCTACAGACCACAAAGAAATGATACTGTTGATATTTAAAATTTAATATTGTTATTTTACTATGATCTGTCATATACAACGATGTCTTTACAATTTCAATATATTGTGTCTTATACCTTGACCACAGTAGCCACTTTGTTGTATCATGGAAGATTGTTTATGACTTTATGTAGGGAATCAATTCTCTTCAAATGGATAAATTGTAATGTAGCCTACCAGTACCCTGATTGTGAAGTGACTATGACAGTCGTAAATGGTATATGTCCTAATTATCTCTTAGGGAGGCCTACACTGATTGTGAAGATAATGAATCATAACAGTAATAATTAACTATCTCATTGTATTTTGTAGTCAAGTGAACTCTAGGCTATGTATTTATGTTTTATTTGTTTTTATTGTAGATTTGTTCTAGTATTTTAATGAGTTAAATGATATCAAGGTTTAGAAAAATCCTTAGTCACTCAACAAAAGGTACCAGTATAGTTTACAATAGGCTCTATACTTTATAGTTTTTCTCTGATATTGAGCTGTCAATGTATCTTCTGTTTATTGTCAAATTTGTAAGTCTGTAACTTAAGATATTATGCACTATTAACTAGTATATCTCAACAGAAAGTAACTTGTTAAACTATTGAGTTAGTCATCCCACTGTTATAGCAGACAACAGTTCCAACCTGGACTGATTTACTGTTCCACTCATCTATTGTTTTGGAATAATCCTTCAGTAGAATATTAGGACGAATTGGTTGGATATTGGACACTGAAACATGGTGGTATTATAAATATTGTCAGGAACTTGCACCCATGTCATTTAATTTTAATATAGAATATTAGGAGAAAGTGTGGAGATCTCACACACAGAAACATATTTGGATATTGTCAAAATATTGTCATTTTCTTTATCAAGGATCAACAACTTGTTTGAGATTAGGGTGGTTGAAAAAATCCAGTTACTATTGACAAGCAACTATTCACTATTCAACAGAAGGTACTGGCACAGGATTAAAGTTGTGTTTAAATGTGGTTTCATCTTAATATAAAATGAATTGAAATCAAAAAAGAAGAAAATTCTATATAATGAATATATTCTATATGGTTGTCAATAGTTATAATTTTTTTCAGTGTTGACATCTGGAAGTATAGCTTTACGTCACCATTCTAAACAAGTTGTAATACAACACGATAAAATGAAGATTCGAATCGTGCCAGCTCTAGAAGATAATTATATGTATTTACTGATAGATGAGAAATCTAAAACCTGCGCTGCTGTCGACCCCGTGGAACCAAAAAAGGTGAGACAAGTTGTTTAACCATCTTCACAATGTCAAGTTATTACAAACTTCATCTTATACCTTTACTCATCTTCACAAAGTCAAGCTATTAACAACTTCATCTTATACCTTGACTCATCTTTACAATGTCAAGCTATTACTAACTTCATCTTCACAATGTCAAGTTATTACAAACTTCATCTTATACCTTTACTCATCTTCACAAAGTCAAGCTATTAACAACTTCATCTTATACCTTGACTCATCTTTACAATGTCAAGCTATTACTAACTTCATCTTCACAATGTCAAGTTATTACAAACTTCATCTTATACCTTTACTCATCTTCACAATGTCAAACTATTACTAACTTCATCTTATACCTTTACTCATCTTTACAATGTCAAGCTATTACTAACTTCATCTTCACAATGTCAAGCTATTATACACTTCATCTTATACCTTTACTCATCTTCACAATGTCAAGGTATTACTAACTTCATCTTCACAATGTCAAGTTATTACAAACTTCATCTTATACCTTTACTCATCTTCACAATGTCAAACTATTAACAACTTCATCTTATACCTTTACTCATCTTCACAATGTCAAGCTATTACTAACTTCATCTTCACAATGTCAAGTTATTACAAACTTCATCTTATACCTTTACTCATCTTCACAATGTCAAGCTATTACTAACTTCATCTTATACCTTTACTCATCTTCACAATGTCAAGCTAT